>NW_020954702.1:2759961-2767094 GCF_900497805.2 Vombatus ursinus
AGAGAGAGAGAGAGAGAGAGAGAGAGAGAGAGAGAGAGAGAGAGAACAAATGGCATATCATCTAAATAGTTGAAGGGAATTTTAACAGTATTGTGTGGAGAAATAGACAGTATAACAATAATGATAGAGGATTTTCCTGTAGTCCTTTCAGATCTAGACAAATGTAACAAAAATACAAACAAGAAAAAAGCAAAGGACCTAAATAAAACTTTAGACAAACTAAAAGATGATAACTTTCTGGCAATTAGTGAATAGGAGTAGAAAGGAATGTACATATTTGTCAGCTCTGAATGGTACCTTTACAAAAATTTAGCACGTTTTGGGGAATAAAAATTCACAGAAAGATGTTGAAGATCAGAAATACTAAACATCTTTGTTAACAACATAATGAAATTATATTTAATAAAAGACCTTTGTAGAAAAGGTTAAAAATTAATTGGAGACTAAATAATTTAATCCTAAAGAATTGCAGGGTCAAGAACAATTTTTTTTCATCAAAGAAAATGATGAAAGCATTAAAGATTGAGACAATATACCCAAACTTATGGGATAATGCTAAAAAAGACCTTGGGGGAAAATTCTATCTCTAGATATATCTCTAGTTTGCTGTCATCAGCAAAAGTGTTTATCAACAGGATAGTTCATCTGTCTCTAAGATGTCAGTGTTTAAGTCCATTAAAAATAAAGTGCAAGTAGTGCTTAGATGGATGCAGAACTCTTGGCTCAGTAAAAAGGCAGATAACAGTTACTATCAGTTATACACTGATAGTAACAAGCCATAGTGCTTTTATGATGCCCTGAAAGCTATTTATGGGACAAAGACCTATGGTGCATCTCAACAGAGATGATCAGAGCCACATTGATTAGTGATAAGGACATGATCCTGGAGATATAGGCTGAACATTTCCATGGTGTTCTCAACAGACTGTCTTTAATTAATGTTGAAGCTATTGTTCATATACCTCAGGTTGAATTCCATCCTTCTCTAGCAGAATTTCCAACTGAAGAAGAGATTTTGAATGCTATTAAAGCTCCTCTCATATGGCAAAGCAACTGGTACTGATTCCATTCCAGTGAAGATTTATAAGGCAGGGTGTTCACTACTCATATAAAAGGTGACTGAAATTTTCTAGCTTATATGGTAAGAGGAGGCTATTTCCCAGGAGTTCAAAGATGTCTCCATTGTCCATCTCTATAAAGGAAAAGGAAATAGGTTGTCCTGTGACAATTACAAGGAGGTTTCTCTCTTAGTCATTGCTGGCAAGATTCTTGCTAGAGTCCTCCTTAATTGGCTGATCCTTCACCTGGACGATGGTCATTTACCCGAGAGTCAGTGTGGCTTCAGAAAGGGCCAGGGAATGATTAATATGGTGTTTGCTACCCAACAACTTCAGGAGAAATGCCAGGAGAAGAACAGAGGCCTGTACACAATGTTTGTTTATCTGACCAAGGCCTTTGATACCATCAGTTGTGTGAGGGTTTATGGAAAATCACGGCAAAATTTGGTTGCCTGCAGAAGTTCATAAATATTATATGTCAGTTTCATGATGGCATGCTTGCCTGGGTTCTGGATAATGGATAATGGTCTTGCACTTTTCCAGTCACCAATGAGTGAAGCAGTTCTGTGTGCTTGCTTCTGTACTTTTTAGCATGATGTTTTCAGCAATGTTGTCAGATTCCTTCAAAGAAGAATTTTCTCACTTTAGTGCAAGGCCATGCAATAAATATACAGGGGCATTTAGCTTCTCTAGATGTGAGCCCCCCTCCCCATCTCTAACTTGTCTAGTTAGCAGGGTGAGGTTTTGTGATTCATGAGTTTTTTTAGAAATCCACAAAGTCACAGGGGCCCTGTCTCCTCTTGGGTGAGACTTTTTATGCCTTTAGCTGACCAGAGCCAATCAAGTCCCAATCAAATTTTGTTGTCTTTTAGGGAAAACTAATCCTAGCTGTGGTATTACTCTGTCTCCTTTTTAGTGATTTTTTTGTTTTTACTTTTTGTGCAGATTTTAATACATTTTCTGGTTTTCTACTGTGATATTTACAATCATTTATTACAGGAAAGTCCTGATTGTTTCTGTTTAATTTCTATTTTGTTGGGTGTTGTCCCTAAGCCTTACAGAATATAAGCCCTTTTCCCATAATCTTTCTGCCACTAACATTATTATCTGCTATATGTATGTACTTGAAAACAATTATTAATACTACTTTTCATGATTTTCTGTTTAATTCTGTTGCATTGCTGTTGATTTGCATATTTTCTTATTGTCCATATTCTGCATATAAATTGCATACAACTACTGTGCAATTATGTACAACCTTGAATGCTTATTACTTATTTTAATATTACTAATTTTGTTGCATATCATGGAGCAATGTCCTAAAAAGATGGGTGCTGAATTGGTTGAATAGTATTATGGTGTTATAAATATAAAAATCCATGGAAGGAAATGGCAAGTCACTTTAATGTTTTTGCCAAGAAAATCCCAAATGGTATCACAAAGAGTTGGACATGACTGAAATGACTTAACAACAAGATGGTAGAGAAATAATAGAGGTTTCCTGATATTAGAAATAAATGTAGATTATAAGTCTAATGACATCATAAAACATTGAAAAGAAGTGAAAAAAGCTTAAGGAATTGTGAAGTAATGTTTATTAAAGTCTTGGAGGGGTGACAACTCAGTGTTCTGTGAATTATTAGACTCATTTGATGATTCAGAGGATCACAGATTTAGAGCTGGAGGGGACCTCAAAGGACATAGCTCAACCACTTCATTTTACAGATGAGGAAGCTGAGGCTCAGAGAGGTTAAATGACTTGCCCAGGGGCATGCAGTTAATAAGTATTGGAAGTGAGATTTGAGCCTGGATCTTCCTGACTCCAAGCCCACTGTACAACGTGCACTCTCTATCACAAATTTTTAGAGCTGAAAAGGTCCTATCTAGCTCCTCATTTTACAGATAAGAAAACTGAGACCCAGAGAGGTTATGTGATTTGTCTAGGGTCACATAGCTAGTTAAGTTTCTGAGGCAGAATTTGAACCTAGGTCTTTCCTCTTTCTAAGTCCAGTGCCCTATCCACTACACCATACTACCTCACACATTCCTGCTGTCTTGAAAGTAGGAAATAGTACCTTGGAATTAATCTGCAAGCTGTCCTCTAGGGAGGAGAAGGTGCTTTAAAAAATAGAAACTTTCACGAGAAAAGATGTTTTGCCCATAGAGATATTTGGAACTATACTTTAATAAAAAGTTTCCCTTTATACAAATAAATAAATAAATAGTTAAAATAATAAATAAAAAGTTTCCCTTTATATAAAGCTGAGATTATCTCAGAGCTATACATCCAAAGAGAACAACAATGAATTAACCATGTGCCAAATATGCTACTGCATTTGTAGGCACCACTGTTAGAAAAGAAGGGTAGATTTGGCTCTGATCACAGAGCCAAAAGATGGACATATAGACAGACAGATGGACAGATACAGTATACTTTTATTGAGCTTATTTTGTGCCAGGCATTGTGCTTGGTTTTGTGTACATCCTAAAGGTCACAAAGCCTGAAATGACATGACAAGCATATCTGCAAATCTAGAAATGCAATATGGTGGTGCTGTGCTGAGATTCCAAAGGAAGTATTACATTAATCACTTCTACAATGCATATTGGGGTAGCTAGGTGGCTCAGTGAGTAGACCCCTGAACCTGGAATTAGGAAGACCAGAGTTAAAATCCAGCCTCAGATACTCACTAGCAGTGTGATCCTGGGCAAGTCATTTGCCCTCTGTTTGCCTTAATCCACTAGAGAAGGAAATGGCAAATCACTCCAGTCTTTGCCAAGAAAACTCCAAGGCCAATATTGGCTTGATATGGTCCACCTGGGCACCAAAGCGTCAGATGGAACTGAATAACAATACACATCAATCAATTCTACTGTTGGGAGCAAAGGAGAATGAAGTCACCAGACTGGTTAAATCAAAGCAGATACTTGATTACAGAGACACCTAGAGGTGAATTAGCAATTGAGAAAGCAGGTTAGAATAGAAAAAACCTGAGAGGTCTAATACACACCCTCAGGCTGCACCTGCCCATCGTTAATCTTGAGTCCCAACATCTGCCACCAGTTGGCCAAGGTCAGGCAAATACCGAAGAGATGGCATTTAAAAGTATGTCTGCAAAGAAGGGCTCAACATCCAGTGGCCCAAAAGTATCTTTTCAAGTATGGATACTGAAAGCAAACCAAGGAGCTACACTGAAGATGCAGATTCAAAGGCAGAGACCCTAGAGGATCAAATGAGCAATAGGACAGTGTACAAAACCATTTTTCTCAGAAAGGTAAGAGACCCATAAGGGAATGAAAGTCACAAAATCCTTATATAGCTCCCATCTGGAAATAATCAGAGGAACATCCATTTTCTATTAAAGTTGCATATTAGATGGCTATATAGATGTTGGATGTATTAATATAAAAAAAATTCAGCCTTAGTCCTGTAGAAGCTAAGGTCTCTTAAATCAACATTAGGTAAAGAATAAGGGGCTTGGGAAGTAGATCACATCAAGCCAGTACTTATCATGAGATTTTTCAAATTCAGGAATGGATCCTGATGTATCTGACTTTGATGACTTCTCTGTACCAGAAGAATAGAAAGATTGGTTGAGGCAGAAGCTCAAAAAGAATACACGTGTGGTCTTAATGTATGAAAATGGGAGGTACTTGAGGACCAAGCCACAAAATTCAACTCACTGACTCATGACTGTTCTAAGCTATTGGGAAACCATCTAAAAAAGTGTTTTTTCTTTAAGGGAAATAGATCCCCTAATGGCTATAAATGAGGACCAACCTCTCTGGCTATTTCTTATGTACCAACTTTAACTGTTGCTAGGGCGAAGGAAGTGCTAAGCTCTTTTCCCCTCCTCTAAGGGACCCTTTTCACTAGTGCTTGGGAGAAAATTACTTCATTTAGGTTTGTTTCATATCTGGGGTCTCCCCAAAAGGGGAAAATAGAAAGGCACTCAATGTACAATAAAAATCTGGTATGGCACACCTACTTACTTCCTTTACAAGAGCTTGCATAAGGACAAGTTGACAAGCCTTAAGTAATCACTAATTTATAATTTAAACATCAGAACATAAGCCTGTGGGACTGCTGAATAGGTATTTTGTATTTCACCTTGCTCTGCACTATCCCCCTTAAGGTAAATGTTTTCTGGCAAGCCAGGTCAGGACTTAGATCTTGTATATCTTTTCTGATTCAGAAACTCACTTTAGTAACAGTCACTTCCAACTCTTGGACTTAAGATCTCAGCAATTTGCCTCCAAGCCTAGACACAACCATTTCAGAATTTCTGTTGGAGCACCAGTGATTTGGCAAAGACACACAAAGCAGCAAAAAGCAGCCAGAGGCTTAGGTTCACCCAACTTAGTTGAGTTCCCTTTGCTCTCACTGCCACATGGAAGCCATAGGGACATTGCTGAGATAGCTTGAAGTGTGTCAACAGAGATAGGACCCAATAGAATTGACAGTGTCTGCTTCTGGAATATGAAATACTTAAGGGCAGGTCACTCACTCCCTTTTAAATGTCCCCTGAATTGGGGGCTGTTCTTGAGATCAACTGCCAATAAGGAAGTTGCTTCATTATCCCCAAAGTGCCAGAATCCTTCAGAGTTTAGCCACACATGGGTAGAGAGAAGCATCCATGGACTTCCTTATTCTTAAAACATGCAAGCTATCTCTGATTGCAAATGTAGTTATCCACAAGGAAGGGTAGCTCTGCTAGCACCCAGTTGCAGTTACACAAGAGAAAACCTTACATGACTTCAGCTAAATTACTGGACCTGTTTTCTCATTTGTAAAATAAGGGGGTTCAATTAGATGATAATGGTCAAGTTGAAACTCACATTAATCCAAGGCTCACAAGTCTGAAACCTAAACTAACTTGAACCACTAGGTCCTAGATTGGCTATATAACTCCAGCAATTTTCGTTCAAATGGTTAAGGTGAAATTACCAGGATGCTCATCAGCACTTCCAAAAGTGCAGTTAGGGGAACTGAGGTAGAAGATGGTGAGTGGTTTCCTTTGGCCTCAGACAGGTAGCCCTAATGTAGGAGTAGTGTCTGTCCTCAAGTAAGGAAACCCTACAAAGTCACAAGACTTTCATTCGAGAAAGGGCTCCACCATCTCCTTTCTTGCTGTTCTCCTTTGCAACTAATTTACTGGCTTGCCCCAAGAATAGTAAAACAGCTGCCCCGGGATGTAGTGCCCAGGCGCTGGAATCTTCTCAGGTCATTCCTGAGTGTGTGAAGTTATGTGAGGCTGGGCGCCACCTATCAGGTAAAAGAACCAGTGGGCTGGGAGTCTTGGAAAGAGAAAGAAAGGCTAGGAAAGAGGCGGAGGAGGAAGTAGCCTGAGGGCTGCCCGGAGCCACGGTAGTTGTGCAAATTCACCTGTGCTTTGTTGGGGAGCAGTCGCGCCTAGCGTTCTGTCCCCACAGCAGGTAAGTGATACCTGGGGGAGAACATAAAAAGAAAAATAAATCTATCTGTCCTGGCAGTGGGGATCGAGGGCACGATCTGAGAGCTGGTTTGTTGATTTATTTGGATGTCCTATGTCTAGGTTTGGTTGGAGGCTATTACTTCGAGGAGAGTGCGGCTGGATTGAGGGGTACTGGTTCCCGTATAACAAACCCAATGCTCCTTCCAAATCACGTATATACAGAATAGAAATGACTTAAAAACCCGAAATAATTACGGATTTTGGACAAATAGGTGAGAAGGGGTAGGAGCCGGTAGAACATTTCTGACCAAACGCGGTAGTTACTAGTTAAACTTATCCAACTAGCCCTGGACTCAGGGTGCGTAGGCTCTGACTCTCCCGGTTTTTAGCCCGTAAGGGAAGATTTTCTATAAGAATAGGGGGGGGGGGAAGAGTAAATATGCCCACCAGAGTCCACAATCACCAGGAAGTAATTCTCTTTCTCTTGCAAATTGTCTAAGTAGCCAGAGCCAAAGTCTTTCCAGAGCCAAGACTCTGGCAACAAGAAAGATTTTATTTGGGCTTCCTCCACCTACCAACTTAGCATTTAAAAAGATAAGGTCCCTTCACCCACCCCCTCCCCAGAAGAACTATTTGTATA
>NW_020954702.1:2767194-2792408 GCF_900497805.2 Vombatus ursinus
AGATTTTCTGGCTGAGCTGGTTATTTCTTTGTGGAAAATCACAGTAGGCAAAGATGCCACGGACGTTACGTGAGTAACTTCTACTTTTTAGTTAATACGAAGTTTATAGGTCATTTAGCAACTTGTTTGATGCTATCAGAGCTATAGTTCTATGAATGGGGGAAAGGTGAGGGATTTTGTGAAATGTGTGGCCTCATGGTTTGAATGGACCACTTTTGACTGTCTTACTGTATGATTAAATAGAAATGGTCTGTGTAATTGTCCTTTGTGGGATACCTTTTGGGGCTAAGTATGAAGATGATTGGGGATGGTGGTGGAAATAACTCAAAGGATATGTTCTTGCTTAACAGAACAATTTGAGTCTCTTGGTTCATTTTAAATTCTGAGGGAGTCTTTTAGAGGTGTTTAGTTACTTGATCAAATCAGAGAAAAGGATAGACTGCCAATAAACTAATCTCTAGTTAGAGGAATGCCATTTATTTCAATATGTGTTTTGTCTGAATTTTTTTTTAACCTTTGAAACTTAGTCCCTTGAAAGGGGGTCAGGTTGTCACTCTAAAGGGGGAAAAGATTGTTGGTGTAGCAGCATTTTGTGGATTGTAAACCTCTCTCCTTTGAAGAGAAACCTTGATAAGCTATATTTCTGCTCTAGTTTGACTGCAGACCCTTAAATTTTATTTTCCACAGGAATAATGTAGCAATACTGGAATTCTCACTAAACATGAGACATGGACACCCGCTCAAAAAGTTCTTCTGAAGATTATTTTTCTAAACATCAAAGTTTTGAATCTATATAAATCTGTCAGGAACATTGCAAACTCTATCTGCAAAATACTTGTGGGAATATTTGTTTCTGGGGCTCACATCAGTTACTCTTTGCACTGGGACACAGACAAAGCTTTTGGGAGGCTGGAGTGTGTGTATGCATGGGTGTTTGTCCTCCCGCCCTCCACTCAAAACAATGAAACACTCCCCTGCCCCCTTTTCTGGCCTTCCCTAGGACTATTTCTTGAAAACGAAATTCTTGTAGTGGTTTCACAGCCTCTGTAGAAGAGGAATAGAAGGAAGTAAAGAAATGTGTATTTAATCACCTCCTTACCATATGCCAAGCTTTCTGCTGAGGGCTTTACAAATACTATCTCATTTCATCCTCACAACCCTGTGAGTTCAGCACTATCATCCCCATTTTACAGTTGAGGAACTTGAGGCAGACACCTGATAAGTGACTTGCTCTGGGTCATAACTGGGTCTGAGGCTAGATTTGAACTAGGGTCTTTCTTACTTAGTGCACTAGCACTACAGCTACTTTTAGGTCTGACAGGAATCCAAGTGAATTGTTTTGAACAGAAATGATGAAATGGACCTTGAGTGAAATGACTCACTTTTATATATTTATTTAATTCAGACCTATGATTTTAATGATATTTGGACCTCTAGGTGAGGAATTTCCTGTATCTAGGCATATCTGTTGTTTCTTTAATTTGTAATCTTAAAAGAGTTGCCTAAGGGTACTGGGAAGTTAAGTGTTTTCCCCAGGGTCACATAGCCAGCCTGTAGTGGAATTTGAACCTTGTATACTTTACCATTTCTTTCTTGAAGGTCATGCTTCTGGGGATAATCTTGAATTCTCCTTCAGCCCTTCATTTCCAAAGACACTATTCCCATTGTACTTAATGAGGTTTTTTTTTTTTAATAGGTAAGATCATGTTAAAATGGTTATGGTGGCTTTGGAGGGAGGGACATTGATAAAAGAGCTGGGCTGTGTCTGTGTGGTGTTGACAGGTTAGGAGTTCAAAAGCACTCTATGCTCACTAAGTAACTACTATATAAGAATAAGTCTCTAGAGTTGGAAGGGACCACAGAATCCATCTGGTCCAGTCCCTACTTATTTAATTTATAAGGGAACTGAGGCTAAGGAGATGAAGTGACTGCCTAAGACCATCAGGATAGTAGGCATTAGAGTTTTCTAATTCTAGTTTTGCTGAAAAATGTGGAGAAAAGTTGTGGGAAATACTGATTGGTGGGAAGTACCAAAGCTGTCTCTTTTTTGTAGTCTTTCTCCTCAGTTTCCCCATCCTGACTGAATTCTAATAGATAGGATAGTAATTGTGTTTCTAGGGCTTGTGGGACACCTTGTCTATTTGATAGTACAAATTATTTTTTTAGTCTCATCCTTGAACTGTTATCAATAATGATAATAAGCAAGAATCTAATAGGCACTTAAAATCTTTTATTTTTTCCCCAATTACATGTAAAGACAATTTTTAACATTTATTAAAAAAAAATTTGAGTTCCAAATTCTTTCTAGTTCTCTTCTTTCTATCCCTTCCTGAGAATAAGCAATTTGACATAGGTTATACATGTGCAATCATGCAAAACATATTTCCAGTATTAGCCATGTTGTGAAAGAAAACACAGACAAAAAAACCCCTAAGAAAAATAAAATAAAAAAGTATGTTTCAATCTGCATTCAGACTCCATCAGTTCTTTCTCTGGATGTGGATAGCATTTTTAATCACTACTCCTTTGGAATTGTCTTGGGTCATTGTATTGCTGAGAATAGTAGCAAAGTCATTCACAGTTGATCATCATACAATATTGGTGTTACTATGGATGATCCCCTGACTCTGCTCACTTCACTTTGCATCAGTTCATGTAAGTCTTTCCAGGTTTTTCTGAGAGCGTCCTGTTTGTCATTGTTGTAGTATAATAGCGTTCTATCACAATCACATACCACAACTTGTTCACCCATTCCGCATTGATAGGCATCCCCAATTTCCAATTTTTTACCACCACAAAAAGAGCTGAATAGGTTCCTTTGTATCTCCTACATGTTGAGCACATGAGCCCCTAACCCAAAGAGCTGAGGAAATGACGTGTGATGTCAGAGAACAACTCAGTAACATAAAGTTTTACTAGATCCTTTTGAGGCTCCTCCTAGCTCTAATATTATTTTATACAAAGTGCTAAAACTTGGTAAGATCAAGGTAAGTTTTAAGTGACCAAGAAGCCAGAATGTAGGAAGTAACTTAAGTGGAAAGGATTATAGTATAGACTTGGCTTTTAATGTCAATTATTTAAAGTCAATCGGTGATTAGATACACATATGAAATAAAAAGAAACTAAAGAAAAGGTTTTTATCACATAAACCAGGGTTTCTCAATCTTGTTGTGTGTGTTATGGACTCCTTTGGCAGCCTAGTGAAGCTTTATGGACCAGTTCTTGTAATAATGTTTGTTGCCTACGTTCATAATTGAAGGAAATGCTAAAAATTTAGATGTTAGTGAAAATAAAGATGTATTTTTTTTCCAAGTTCATGGACCCAAGGGGTGATTCTGTTACATATTTCATGTTAACAACTGCTTTTAACCAGCCACCTATAACATTCATACAAAAATTGGAAAGTTTTTACTAGAAACTGAATTTGTGGTGAAGGGAAAGGGATAGGACATGATATTTCTATAAAACAATTTATATTTCTTTATGACTTTTATTTGTCCCTCATAACAACTTGGATGAATTGGTGGGAAAGGGGTTCTGAGAAGTTAATGAAGTAAGTTGCCTAAGGCCACATAGGTGATTGGGGGGAGGCAGGGAAAGGTAGAGAAAACTAGGGCCTTGGTCTTCTGAGGCCAGATTAAGTATTTGCTATGTTACCCCCTATTTAATTAGAGTGGGACACGGACAGTCTTTTTGATCCAAGCTCACATTTGTAGGCTATTGCTCTTTGAACATAAAAAGCCAACAGTGAAGAAGTTTGTCGCGTTGAGTCACTTCAAGTCAATTTTGGTCATGTTTGAGGACCCCAGACAGGTACTGCTAGGGTTAAGCGGATGACAATGGAATCCCAAATTAGACTTGTCCCAAACACAATTCATTCTCTTCTTACCTCCGACTCTCTCCTCTTCGAACTACTTTTGAGAGTACTCACATTCTGCTAGTGACTGAGACTCACAGTGCCTGTGTCATCTTTACTTTGCCATTTTTATCCCACATAGCCAATCCATTGCCAATTCTTGTTGGTTTTAGCTTCACAGCATCTGTCTTATAAGTTCTTTTTGCTACAAAAAAAAGGCAAAAGACAGTTCTTACTTATAATCTAATGAGATTTTATAATCTAATTGAAGAGACAACATTTGAACAAAAGAACAAGGAAGCTATATACAGGATAAATAGTAATTAATTAAAAGAAAGAAAGCACTAAAATAAAGAGGGGTTAGGGAAAGCTCCCTGTAGGAAGTGGGATTTTAGTTGGTGCTTGAAGGAATCCAGGGAGGTCAGTAGTCAGAGCAGAGGAGGGAGAGCCTTCCAGGAACTGGGGACAGCCAGAGAGAATGTTGTTTGTGGAAGAACATGGAGGTCAGTGTCATTAGATCAAGGAGTAAGATTTGGGGATGACAGAGGGGGCAACCTGTTTTAGGAGACGGGATCACTTGAACTCAGAGGGATTAATCTTAGTTAGGAGTAAGGCTACTTCATCATGTGAAATGGGGGTGAAGGAGGAGAAAGTGGCAGAAAGCATTTCAGTGATAGGGAATGAGGAAGAGGAGAGAAGAGGGATTTCGTGGTGAATGGCCTCCATTTTTTTTTTCTATAAAATATGAGGCAAGGTTCTCAGCTGAGAAAATGGGGGAGGGGAGAGGGATCAAAGGGAGATCTGAGCAAGTTTGAAAAGGTTTGGAGGCTTCACTGAGGAGAGTGAGGTAGTGAGTTATTAAGGATGCAGGATTGTTTTGCAGAAGTGAGGGCCTTGTTGAGATTACATAATATAAATCTGTGATGAACTCAGAGTGCTTGTGTGACTTTCTCCATCTTTGTTCAGCAGCATGTATTTAGGAGTGAAGGAATAGTGGGTGTGATCCAACATTGAGGCATGGTTGGGTCTAATCAGCAATATGATAAGGGACCAAAGATACGGGATAGGAGGACAGTGTAGTTGAGTTGGTTCACCAAGGAATCAAGATGGGATGAAGAGAGAGTGGCTAGTGTTATTAAGTAATTTTGTACAAATGATACCTTTCCTTTTTTCTTTTACTGTATAGTAACTTTTAGTATAAGAACTTAGTACTTTCTCTTACTAGCTCTTGAGTTATGTGGCTTATGTAAGAGGACTGTAAGTGGATAGGATGTATGGCAGATGGGGGGGTAAGACAGTTGCTTGTAGCAGTTGCAGATATGGGAAGAAGAGTAAATCTCTTTCCTTTCCCAGGGAAGATATGGAAGTATCTTACTGTGTCACGATTACCACTCTCTGGTTTTACTGACACCCTACACATCCCTAGAACATTATTTTAATAAAAAAGATTTATAGTATTTTATTTTTTCTAATATATATAAAGACAAATTTTAATATTTGTTTAAAAATTTTGACTTCCAAATTTTCTCCCTCCCATGCCTCCTCCCTTCCTAAGACATTAAGCAATTTGATATTGAGTATATATGTGCAATCATGTAAAACATGATTATTAGTTATGTTGTAAAGAAGATGAAAAGGAAAAAAAAACATGAAAAAATGAAGTGAAAATAGTATGCTTTGATCTGCATTCAAATTCCATCAGTTCTTTATCAGGGTATGAATAGCATTTTTGCTCATGAGTCCTTTGGAATTGTCTTGGATCAATGTATTGCTGGGAATAGCTAAGTCATTCATAGTTGATCATTGTATAATGTTGTTGTTTCTGTGTACAGTGTCCTCCTGTTTCTGTTCACTTCACTTTGTATCAGTTCATGTAAGCCTTTCCAGGTTTTTTTTTTTGAAATCAACCTGCTCATTATTTTTTTTTCTTTTCCCCCCCTTAATAGTATTTTATTTTTTCCAATTACATGTAAAGGTAGTTTTCAACAATTCACTTTTATAAGATTTTGAGTTCTAATTTTTTTTCTCCCTCCTTCCCCACCTCCCTCCACAAGATGGCAAGCCATCTGATATAGGCTATACACGTACGATTACACTAAAAATTTCCACTTTAGTCATGTTGTGAAAGGAGAATCAGAACAAAAGGGAAAAACCACGAGAAAGAAAAAAAATAAAAAGATGTTTAGATCTGCATTCAGACTTCATAGTTCTTCCTCTGGATGTTTATAGCATTTTCCATCATGAGTCTTTTGGAACTGTCTTAGATCATTGTATTGCTGAAAAGAGCTAAGTCTATTGAAGTTGATCATCCCACAATGTTGCTGTTACTGTGTACAATGTTCTCCTGATTTTGCTCACTTCACTTAGTATTAGGACATGTAAGTCTTTCTGGGTTTTTCTGAAATCTGCTTACTGATCATTTCTTATAGAACAATGGTATTCCATTACTTTCATATACCACAACTTGTTCAGCCATTCCCCAATTGATGGACATCCCCTTAATTTCCAATTATTGGCCACCACAAAAAGCTGCTATAAATATTTTTGTATGTGTGGATCCTTTCCCCTATTTTGTGATCTCTTTGGGATGCAGACATCCCTAGTAGTGGTATTGTTGGATCAAAGGGTATGCATAGTTTGATTGCCCTTTGGTATACCCATATAGCTCTTCTGAATGGCTGGATCAGTTCACAATTCCACCACCAATGCATTAGTGTCTTAATTTTCCCATATCCTCTCCATCATTCTTCATTTTCCTTTTCTGTCATATTAGCCAATCTGTGAGGTGGTACCTCAGAGCTGTTTTAATCTGCATTTCTCTAACCAATAGTGATTTAGAGCATTTTTTCATATACGACTATAGATAGCTTTGATTTCTTCATCTGAAAACTACCTGTTCATATCCTTTGACCATTTATCAACTGGGGAATTACTTGTATTTTTAGAAATTTGACTTAGTTCTCTATATGTTTGAAATATGAGGCCTTTTATCAGAAAAATTTGTTGTAAAGATTTTTTCCCAGCTTTCTGCTTTCCTTCTAATCTTGGTTGAGTTGGTTTTGTTTGTGCAAAAACTTTAATTTAATATAATCAAAATTATCCATTTTGCATTTCATAATGTGCTTTATCTCCTGGTTGATCATAAATTCTTCCCTTCTCCATAAATCTGACAGGTAAATCATTCTTTGCTCTCCTAATTTGCTTATGGCATCACCCTTTATGTATTAATCATAGACCCATTTTGAGCTTATCTTGCTAAATGGTGTAAAATGTTTGTCTATACCTAGTGTTATAAAAATCCCAGACTCAATTTGGAATTCATCCTAAGACTGGGCTCGGTGAATTCCCCAAACTAAGAGTTAACTGGGTAATTATGAAATCACAGTTCTTAAGTGAAAGAAGAGATACCTTTATTGACAATTGTCACAAGAATTGGGTGTGTAGGTTCCTTCACGGAACTCACACAACAATATAGAAGTAGAACAAGTGGTTACATAGGATTCCTTAGCTTTAACCCCCAACTTGTCCCAACATTCCTGCACATTCCTTGTACCATCTATGTTTACAATACAATATTATTTCTATAGAATCTGTGAAAACCAATCTCTTCTGTTTGCATATTTTGTGTAAACCAATAAACCAATAAAATAATAAAATAATAAATCAATAAACCAATAAATCAATTGATAAGTTGATAAATCAATAACCCAATCTCCCCCTGTCCTGTGTTCCTATCAAACCTGTGGAAACCAAACTGTTAATATTTCTCACACTAGTTTCTGCCAAACTGTTTTTCAATTTTCTCAGAAGTTTTTATCAAATAATGAGTTCTTATCCCAGAAGCTAGAGTCTTTGGGTTTATCAAACAGTGGATTGCTGTAGTCATTTACTAAAGTGTGTTGTGTACCTAATCTATTCTACTGAGCCATATTTCTTAGCCAGTACCAGATAATTTTGATCATTGCTGCTTTATAATATCATTTTTAGATCTGGTACAGCTAAGCCATTTTCCTTTACATTTCCCCCCCCATTAATTCCCTTGATATTCTTGACCTTTTGTTCATCCAGATGATTTTTTTTTTCTAGCTTTATAAAATACCTTTTTGGTAGTTTGATTGGTAGGGCACTGAAAAAGTAAATTAATTTAGGCAGAATTATCCGTTTTATTTTATTAGCTCAGTCTACCCATGAGCAATTGATATTTTTCCAATTGTTTACATGTGACTTTATTTTTGTGAAAAGTGTTTTGTGATTGTGTTCGTATAGTTCCTGAGTTTGTTTTGGCGGGTAGACTGCCAAGTATTTTATATTGTTTACAGTTATTTTAAATAGAATTTCTCTATCTCTTGCTGCTGAACTTTGTTGTGATATAAATATATAGAAATGCTGATGATTTATATGGGTTTAATTTATATCCTGCAACTTTGCTAAAGTTAATTATTTCAAGCAGTTTTTTCTTGTTTCTCTGGGATTCTCTTAAGTGCAGCATCATATCATTTGTAAAGAGTGATAGTTTTGTATCCTCATTGCTTATTCTAATTCCTTCCATTCTTTTTCTTCTCTTATTGCTAAAGCTAACATTTCTAGTACAATATTGAATAAAAGTGGTGATAATGGGCACCTTTGCTTCTCCTCTAATCTTTTTGGGAAAACTTATCCCCATTACAGATCATGCTTGCTGATGGTTTTAGATAGATACTGCTTATCCTTTTAAGGAAAGCTCCCTTTATTCCTATGCTCTCCTATGTTTTTAATAGAAATGGGCGCTATATTTTTGTCAAACTTTTTCTGCACCTATTGAGAAAATCATGATTTTTGTTGGTTTTGTTATTGATATGGTCAATTATGCTGATAGCTTTCCTAATATTGAACCTGCATTCCTGGTATAAATCCCACCTGGTCATAGTGTATTATCCTGGTGATAAATTGCTATAATCTCTTTAATAATATTTGGTCTATAATTTTCTTTCTCCATTTTGGCTCTTCCTGGTTTAGATATCTATTCTACATTTCTGTTTTAGATATCTGCACCAAATTTGTGTCATAAAAGGAATTTGGTAGGACTCTTTGCCTATTTCTCTAATAGTCTATATGGTATTGGAATTAATTGTTCTTTAAATGTTTGGTAGAATTCATTGTAAATCCATCTGGCCTTGGGGCTCTTTTCTTAGGAAGTTCATTGATGGCTTCTTCAATTTCTTTCCTTAAAATGGGGTTAAATATTCCATTTACTCCTTTGTTAATCTGGGTAATTTTTTTAAACATTCATCTATTCCATTTAGATTGTCAGATTTATTGTCATAGAGTTGTGCAAAATAGCTCTTAATTATTGCTTTAATTTCTTTTTCATTGGTGGCGAATTCACCCTTTTATTTTTGATACTGGTAATTTAGTTTTCTTTTAATCAAAGTAACCAAATATTTATCTATTTTATTTTATTTTTTTTTATAAAACTAGTTCTTTTATTCAATAGTTTGTTTTGTTAATCTCCTTTTATTTTGAGGATTTGTAATTTGGTGTTTAATTGGGGTTTTTTAATTTGTTCTTTTTCTAGATTTTTTAGTTTCATGCTCAATTTATTGAACTTCTCTTTCTCTATTTTATTGATCTAAGAATTTAGAGAAATAAAATTTCCCCTAAGTACTACTTTGTCTGTATCCTATAAATTTTGGTATGTTGCCTAATTGTTGTCATTCTCTTTAATGTAATTATTGATTGTTTCTATGATTTATTGTTTGACCTACTCATTCTTTAGGATTAGATTATTTAATTTCCAATTAATTTTTAAGCTATCTTTCTGTGGCCCTTTATTAAAGGTATTTTTTATTGCATTTTGATCCAAAAAGGATGTATTCAATATTTCTGCCTTTCTGTATTTGATTGTGAGATTTTTTTGTGCCCTAATACATGGTCTATTTTTGTGTAGGTGCTCTATACTGCTGAGAAAAAGACATATTCCTTTCTATTCACATTCAGTTTTTTCCAGAGGTCTGTCAAATCAAAATTTCCTAAAACTCTATTCACCTTCTTAACTTCTTTCTTGTTTTGTGGTTAGATTTAATCTTTTTCTGACAGGGGAAGATTGATGTCCCCCACTAGTATATTTTTACTATTTCCTCCTATAATTCACTTAACTTCTTTAGAAATTTGGATGCTATATCATTTGGTACATGCATGTTTAATATTGATATTATTTCTTTGTCTATGGTACCTTTTAGCAAGATATAGTTTCTCCTTCCTTGTCTTTTTTAATTAGATCTTTTTGCTTTTTGTCTGTCTGAGGTCATGATTACTACCCCCGCTTTTTTTTTTTAACTTTAGCTGAAGCATAATAGATTCTACTCTAGCCTTTTGCTTTGTACTCTATGTATCTCTCTCTGCTTTAAGTGTGTTTTTTTTTTTTTTGGAAACAATATATTATAGGATTCTTGTTTCTAATTCACTCTATTTGCTTCCACTTTATAGGACAGTTCATCCCATTCACAGTTAGGATTACTGTGTATTTTCTACCATCTTTTTTTTTCTCATTTATACTTATCTTTCTCTCTTTCACCCTATCCCTCCTCACCACTGACTTATGCTTCTGCACAACTGACTCCCTCAGTCTGACCTCTCTTCTAACAGCCTCCTTTTTTCTTTTCCCCTTTCCCTCCTCCTTCCCTATAGGATAAGATAGATTTTTATACCCAACTGAGTGTGTATGTTATTTCCTCTTTGAGCCTATTCTGATGAGAGTAAGGTTCAAACAATGCTCACCTCCCTTTCTTCTTTCCCTCTCCTGTAATAGGTCTTTTGCACCTCTTTGAGTAATATAATTTACCCTATTCTGCCTCCCCCTTCCCTCCCAGTACAATTCTTTCTTTCACCCCTTAATTTTTTTTATATCATCACATCAAAGTCAACTATACCCACACCCTCTGTCTATGTATACTCCTTCTAACTACCTAGTAGAGATACAGTTAAGAGTTATATTTATGATCTTCCCATGTAAGGATGTAAATAGCTTAACCTTATTGAATAACATTTTTTAAAAATCTTTCCTGTTTACCTTTTTATACTTCCCTTGAGTCTTATGTTTTTTCTGTTGAATTTTCTGTTTAGCTCTGCTGTTTTCATCAGGAAAGTTTGAAAGTTCTCTATTTCATTGAATGTCTATTTTTCCCCGGAAAGATTATGCTCAGTTTTTCTGGATAATTGATTCTTGATTGTAATCCCCCAAGCCCTCTGATCCTTTAATGTAGAAGCTGCTAAGTGTTGACTGTGACTCCTTGATGTATGAATTGTTTCTTTCTGGCTGCTTGCAGTATTTTCTCCTTGACCTGAGAGTTCTGGAATTTGGTTATAATATTCCTTGAAATTTGCATTTTGGGATCTCTTTCCGGAGATGTTTGGTGGATTCTTTCAATTACTATTTTACCCTCTGATTCTAGGAAATCAGAGCAATTTTCCTTGATAATTTCTTGAAAGATGTTGTCCAGGCTCTTTTTGATCATGTCTTTCATGTAGTCCAATAATTTTAAAATTATCTCTCCTGGATCTATTTTCCAGGTCAGTTTTTTTCCCCAATGAGATACTTCACATTTTCTTCTGTTTTTCTTTCTTTTATTCTTTTGATTTTTTTTTAATTCTTAATTTCTCATAAAGTCATTAGCTTCCACTTGCCCAATTCTAATTTTTTTTTTTGGCTAGGCAATAAGGTTAAGTGACTTGCCCAGGGTCACACAGCTAGTAAGTGTCAAGTATCTGAGATCAGATTTGAACTCAGGTCCTCCTGACTCTAGGGCCAGTGCTCTATCTTAGCTGCCCCCCAATTCTAATTTCTAAGGAATTATTTTTTTTCAGTGAACTTTTGTACCTCCTTTTTCATTTGGCCAATTCTCCCTATTAAGGAGTTGTTTTCTTCAGTGAATTTTTGCACATTTTTTCCATATTTTTGTGCTTCCTTTATCAAGCTGTTGACTCTTTTTTTCATGATTCTCCTGCATAACTCTCATTTCTTTTCCCTATTTTTCTTCTTCCTCTCATTTGTTTGTTAAAACCCTTTCTGAGCTCTTCCAAGGAACTTTTTTTAGACTAATTCACATTCCTCTTTGAGGCTTGGCAAGTAGGCATTTGACATTGTTGTCCTTTTCTGAGTTTGTGTTTTGATCTTCCCTATTGTCATAATAGTTTTCTCTGGTCAGGGCTTTTTTGTTTTTTGCTGATTTTCCAGTTTGTTTTGTGACTTTTAAAGTTGAGCTCTCCTCCTGGGTTGCAGGGGGACACTGTTCCAAGCTTTTTGTGGTAGTGTCCAGGGGCATGGTCACTGACTTTCTGAGCCTGGGCCTCTGGGACTTATATTTTATTTTTAAATTAAAAAAAATCTTTCTAAAACTTAAATATACAATAAGAAAAGAAAAAGAAACATAATAAACTTAAATATAAAATAAGAAATAAAAAGATGTCCTGTGCACAGCAGAATGTAAGAGGATTCAAAATATATAACAATACATTTCCATTTCAAGAAAGCCTATGTAATAACTACTACATGTTGTGTTGAGAGGTATCCATCTTTTCTTTGCTTCTTTGTAAGTGTTTTTTTGTTCTCTGCTGTATACTTTTTACTTTGTTCTTTTTAACCCCCTTTCTCCCCTCCCCCCACCAAAGGCTACAATTGAGCATGGACATATTTATATATAAATATATACATACACATACACGTACATACATATATATATATACATATACTTTTCTTAACAAATTCTAGTCTTGATCTTTGTTTTAGCCCCAAGCTAAACCACTCCAGGCTACTTGCCACTCCTTGATCCCATCCAGATTTTCTCAGTTTTTCTGTATAAAAATATCAGTCCCATCTTCATTAAATGCCCAAATTCTTAAGATCTGGCCCACTTGGTTTGGCATCACAAATAACTGCAGACTCTCTAGGAATCTCACCCACCCAACTTGTGTCATAATAAACTTTCTACTTGAACTGAAAGAAGGCTTGAGTGATCAAATTTTTTTTTTTTTTGGCAGGGCAACTGGGGTTAAGTGACTTGCCCAGAGTCATGTAGCTAGTGAGTGTTGTGTGTCTGAGGTCACATTTGAGCGCAGGTCCTCCTGACTCCAGGGCCAGTGCTCTATCTATTGCACCATCTAGCTGCCCCTTGATCAAATTCTTTCAAGGCCAACTTCTGCCCTGTACCCTTGCATATCAGAGTTCCTAACACCACTAGACCACAACATTTTGACCACATATTTTCTCTTCCCTTCTAAATTTATTTTCTGATTCATAGGCTACACTTTTATTTGGTCACACTTTCTCTTCATTGCATTCTTTTATGAGGGTGAATCTTCTGAGATCTTAGATTTGAGCTCCTTTTTCAATCCAGTTTCTTATTTTATTGCTCTTTTCTTTTCTCTCTTTCTGTCTTTCTCTCTTTCCTGAGTCTTACTCTTGTAAACATTGGAAGCAGAAAAGGATTGTAGGCCTCTGTATCTTAGATCCTAGGTGGGACCCAGTCTCTACCAGCACCATGGTCATCTCCATCCCATCTTTTGTTCTATATCCTTTCCTTCCTCCTACTATTCCAAGTTCTAGTTGTCCCTAGGAACTCAGTATGCTACCCCATGGAGTTATATCTCATTCTTAAAGTGGCCAGCAAAGGCCCAAACTCTTTTGTTCCTCCCCACCCAGGAAATAAGTTGCACCATACCAATATATTATCAATCCTAAATATCTTTGAATTATTTACTTTTTAAGCTCTCACATCTTAAGAAGGTGAGAGCTAGTTGATTATATCTGCTGCAACTTCCCTTTCTCCCACTGTGTTGGTTGACCTTTGCTTTTTCTGATTCTTTTAAGTTCTCTATATATGTTTTATCCCATTGTGTCTTTTTTAATCCCTTGATGGTACTTCTTGGATCTTGCTTTTGGGAATCCTTCCCACTCTTCTTTCCCATTCCCCTTGTGTGACTAGACTATTAGATAGCAAGACTTTATTTGCTTTGGGAGATATGGAAGATATAGGATTTCACAGGCCAGGTTACCTAGGATTATCTTTACAAGGAGATGACTAATCCCCAGCTTGGTTTCAGTTCCCTTTCCTTCAGGGCTGAGCCTCTGTTCCCCCTATAGCCTATGGCTGTGAGTGCCACATTGGGCACGTCTTCTACCCTTCTCTAAGACCTCTGTTCATTTCTCCTATTCCTTTCCTTTGAATAGTTGGGAAGAATTAGTATTAACTATTTCTTCCAACATTGGTAGGCTTCAGGCAGAAACCTTGGCTTGTGGGATCTTTTCAGCTGGACTGTGAATTACAAGCTTGTGAATGGTTTGAGGTTGGGTACATGGAGTCAGTTGGTCATAGGGATGATGAATGAGAGATGAAAGTATTCAAATTCTACAGGGCTAATTCATAATATTTTTATCTCATGTGTTGATCATAATGAGAGAATTCTGCCTTGTTATCTTGTTGATTCAGCTATAATTACTTCTGTTGTATAATTCCTTTCTTTTGAGGATCTAGGGTTAGAAAAACAATTCAGACCATTTTTCTGGTCATATTAACATCTATGGTTTGTTTTTAAACTTCTTCAAGCAGTGTTCTATGGTTTTGAGTCATGGAGTCAGATGGTGAAACATTTATTAAATACCTACTATGTGTTAGGCACTGGCTATGTTAAGCTAAGGGAATACAGGGAAAAGCAAGAGATAGTCACTGCCCTTGAGGACCTTACAATTTAATGGGAGAGACAGTACACAAATTTTTGCTATTTTTTGTTCAGTTGCTTTCAGTCCTGTCCAACTTGTTGTGATCCCATTTGGATCTTGGCAAAGATATTGGAGTGGTTTACTGTTTCCTTTTCCATCTTATCTTACTGATGAGGAAACTGAGGCAAACAGGGTTAAGTTTCTTGCCCAGGGTCACACAGCTAGTAAGTATTTGAGGGTGGATTTGAATTCAGGATGAGTCTTCCTGACTCCAGGCCAGGTGCTTTATCTGCTGTACCATATACCTGCCCAGCAACATACTAATAACTATGTACAACTAGGAAATAATCACAGAGAGAAGGCACTAGAATTAAGAGGGGTTGGGAAAGACTTCCTGCAGCAGGCTGGATTGATCATGGACCTGTCTTCTGGAGCCAAGAAGCACAAATTTTAATCCTTTACAGAGCTTGTGACTGTGTTTCAAATATGAGCTAACACATTTCATTCCATGCCCACCTTCCCTTCCGCCTTCAAGTCTTTCTATATTGTAGAATCTGATCCTCTTCCTCATTGCACTCTCTAGTTTGTGTAATTGTTTTTCATGAAATGTGCTCAGGATTGAAAAGAATGTTCCAGGTGTGGTCTCTAATGTGGCTATCATTTCCCAAAGTTCTCACATGAAATGTTGGCAAGCCAAATTTCATACATATATATATATATATACACATATATGTGTGTGTGTGTGTGTATGAATATATAATGTGAATATATATGAATATATATTATATATGTATATGTATATATGTATGTGTGTGTGTGTGTATATATATATATATATGTATATATTTTAGACCTGGGTAGAGGACTTTATATTCTATTTGAATTTAACAGAATTTGGTAAACACTAATTGTGTGCCTACTATGCATATGATACCATGCCTAATATGAGAAAGAAAGACATGACTATCCTAAGGAGATTTAAATTTATTTGGCATTCTATACTATTATACTCATGTATGTTTGAATATTCTGTGGTCTGGGGTGTCTGGAAATTTACTGGGTGTTCTTCAGATACTCTGGCTAAGGTAATTTATTCAAATTCAATTTAGCAAACATTTGTTAAGTGTCTGAACACTGTGCTAGGCATTAGAAATAAAAACAAAAAATGCAACAGGTCTGGCCATTAAGGAGCTTGCATTACATTGGTCTGAAACCAGGCATATATAGACAAATACAATTTACATGCAAAATCAGTTCTAAATAATTACAGAGCTTAATTGGATTTCTAATTATTCAGAGTTCAGCTCCCTCTTAGTGATTTAATTACTATTGCTTTAGTTATCCTGTAGATTTGGGGTATACTTTAGATAAGGCTCCTATTTTCAGATAGCAGTTGAGTTTTTTCCACATTCTTATTCCAGAAAATTCCTGGGACCACTAATTTTGTCTTCTACCCCCAAAGATCATGATGGTTAATCTGGATTAATTTATTATTAATATTATCATATTTGTCATGTCGTGAGGATATTTGAATTAGGTTCAATTATACTGGAAATTATTTTTTGAAACCTGTTTTCTCCTCCTTTGATAGCTTATGGTATTAGTTACTTGGTTTGTTTGTTTTTTTTTCCCCTCACAAATCTAGAACTAGAAGTGATCTCAGAGGCCCTATAATCCTAGTTATGTTATGGACTAAGAAACTGAGGCCCAGGGAAGGGGAGTAGTAAGCATCAGAAGTGGAATTTCAACAAAGATCCTCTGACCTTTATTTCCACTGTAACAGGCTTCACTTCTCTTAGTTACTTTTTTCTATTAGGAATCTTGACTAAATAGCAAAAGTAGATTGTAAACATTAATTCATTACACCTTTTAAGAAGCCACCAAACTGGGAAATCTGCCAATGAGATCAAATTCGTATTTCCTGAAATTTTATCCAAACACAGACCTAATGAGATGCCTTAGAGCTTACAATTTTCCTTCAATAGAGAGTGTCAATTCTGGTAACAAATGACCAAAGAGTCACAGAGGTTTAGCAATCGCTGTTACCTCCAAAAATGCCAAAGAGCTCACACAGGTTAAAAGTAAAAAGCTTTCTTTATTCCCCTGGGAGAGAAATTAGACTCGTATTGGGGTCTCCTCTAGTAGGAGACCAGAGGCAGTGGGGATAAACCCTGATTTATGTATTTGTGGCTAGATAAAGAATCAGTGTAGTGTAGTAACAGTGGTGAGGCATAACAGCAATAGTGAGGCAAGGTTGTCTAGTGACAAAAAGTTCATTCATAGCAGGGCTTCATGTCTGGGCCTATTGGTGCTTGCCCCAGCTCAAGGACCATCAGTTCTGTGATTTAGTTGCAGCAGCCTTCATCCAGAGGTTGAGCACAAAGGATTTTTGTTATGCCAAGTGCAGGGCACAGCTTGCTTGCTGGGTCTTAGCTTTGGAAAACGAGGTGTCTAAAAAGGGAGAGGTAGTCTTGGATCCTGATGAGAAATTGGATTAATGAGAATTATTTGCTGGCTTCTTTGACCTTGTAGGCATGGCTTTAAAGTTATAACCCTCTTAGGTCAGATTCTAGATTTAATGCTGTGCATGAGTTACTCAATATTTAACAAAGGAGTTTTTACTGTGCTCTATCATAGTAAAGATATGCCATAAGAATATAGTGGTACTTAGTTTCTATGCACATAGCCCCTCTCATCTATCTGGAAACATGTCTGATCAGTTCCTCATCGGGCTATAGTGGCTTACCCACCAAGTCTGAGAGGTACAGAACCCATGTGGCTTGCACTTTTTATTGACCCTAGGCTAGGAAGCTGTGTCAGGGTTCATAGGGGCAGGGGAGGAGGAAGCTTCACCAGAGAAGCCCACCAGGAAAACTGGGGCTGAAGGAAGTTGTGTGGGGAGGAAGCTGTAGGGTAAGGGGAGATGAGTTAGGACATTGCTTTTCTATCACATACCAACTCTTAGTGGCAAGGGCCTAATAAGCTTCTATAGCCTTTTTGTTACAGGTAGTTTGGAAAAGAGGAGAAAAGGGAAAAAGCAAAACAAAACTAATGAAGGAATAAAAACCCAGAAAGCCTACACTTTTAGTTTTTCCTTTAGAAAGACTAAGTCTCAAAGTCCCATAGTCTGGCCCATGTGATGGGAGAGGTCACATCTCTGAGTTTGCAGAGGGTTTCCTAATGCAAAAGTGGTAATGATGAACTAGAACAGCACCAGGGACATCAGGGCTTCTGCACTGGCATCATCTGTAGTAAAGTAGCAAACTACCAGGGCTTTCCCTGTACCACCACCCCCTCAGGATTTCCTGGCTCACTTGCCAAAACCTTCTCCTCCCTGAGACCTTCATCAGAGGAATGAAACAAAATCTTTGTTCCCTTAGAGTCCTTTGTGGAAGGGCTGACCTCTTCTTCCATGATGGCAAAGGGCTCTGCCTCACTCTCATCCAGTGACTGAGAATTATCGCCAAGTCAACTAAGGAATCTTGTCTCTTCCATGTAAATACATATCCACCATAATTATGTAGCAACAATTTCCCCTCATATATGCTATTAAAAAGCATGATACCTCCTAACAATACTACCACTTGGTCCCCCAAGCTTTTCTGGGAAGGATTTCTTTGAACCATCCCACAGAAAAGGAGCTCTGACTGTTGAAGGGAATCTACACTACTCTTCCAGGCTATAGGGAGCCATCTGAGAGAAGAACCTTGAGTCTGAGGAAGGGTCCAAGAGGATAAGCCAGAACGATGTCCAAAACAGTCCATTTCAGGAAGTAAATCTTTCTGAAAACTGGATCCAAGCAAAAGAGCCCTTCCCTTTTTTAGGGTAGTGCAAATTTGTCACAGACAAGGCTTTTGGGAGGTTGAACACCTGACTTGCTTGGTCAGATGCATAATTCTGCAGCTGTTCATCAGTAGGGGCAACCCTCTTATCTTGATGAGAGGGTTTTTTTTTTTTTTTTTTTGCCAGTTGGGGCCAGGTTGGGGCCTGCTTGGTTCAGGTTTAAGTGAGAGGGATGATGTAGTCCTGTGACCAGCACAGCATGATTTCACCACCCAACTGTCCAAAATTACACTGGACTCATTCTCTAACCCCTTACTTTTTATAAATGGCTCCAACCTAGTTTTTTCTAGCATATGTTTCTGGTGGGTGCTGACATAATCCATTAACAACTGTATGCTTTGGGAGGAATTCACATCAGCAAAACAGAGTGTTATGAAATATAAAATAGGTAATTTTTATTATATTAAATTAAAAAGGCTTTGCACAAACAAAACCAATGCAACCAAGATTAGAGGGAAAATAGGAAGCTGGAAAATGATTTTTAGTGCATTAGTGTTCCTATTTTCCCATATCCTCTTCAACATTTATAATTTCCCTTTTCTGTTATGTTAGCCAATCTGATAGGTGTGAGGTGTTATCTCACCCTCTCACTCAGCAAATAATGTGTATTTTTCTAATCAAAAGTGATTTAGCGTATTTCTTCATATGACGCTTTATACAAAGAAAAGGTCAAAATGAGTACATGATTTAGACATAAAAGGGTGATATTGTAAAAAATTTTAAAAATCAAATTAGCCGATGTTTTATGTATCATTATTTTTTCATAAAATCAGCTAGTTTTATTTACTAGCTTAATAGTTTTGTTACTTTGAATTTTATTAATCTTACCTTTGGTTTTCAGAATTTCCAATTTGGTGTTCAATGGATAATTTTTAATTTGTTCTTTTTCTAGTTTTTTTTTTTAAATCACATGCCCAATTCATTGATCTTTCTCTATTTTATTGATGTAAGAATTTAGAGAAATAAATTGTCCCCTAAGTACAGCTTTGGCTGTATCCTATACATTTTTGGTATGTTGCCTAATTGTCATTCTCTTCAGTTGTAATTATTGATTTTTATGATTTGTTCTTTGATCCACTTATTCCTTAGGATTAGATTATTTAGTTCCCAATTAATTTTTAATCTATCTTTCCAGTTCCTTTTGATGAGTGTAATTTTTACTGCATTCTGATCTGAATAGAATGCATTTAATACTTCTGCCTTTCTACATTTGATTTTGAAGTTTTTATGCACTAATACAGGGTCAGTTTTTGTGTAGGTGTCATGTACTGCTGAAAAAAAAAGATATATTCTATTCTATTTCCATTCGGTTTTCTCCAAAGGTCTGTCATATGTAACTTTTCTAAAATTCTATTCACCTCCTTAGTTTCTTATTTATTTTTGTTGGATTTGTTAAGTTCTTAGAGGGGACAGTTGAGGTACCTCATTAGTATAGTTTTGCTGTCAATTTCCTCTTGTGATTCACGTAACTTTTTTTTAAAAGAATTTGGATGCCATATTACTCGGTGCATATATGTTTAGTATTGATATTACTACATTGTCAACAGTATCTTTTAGCAAGATGTACTTTCCTTCCTTATCTCTTTTAATTAGATATATTTTTGTTTTGTTTTGCTTTATCTGAATTCATGATTGCTAACTTTGGTTTTTTTTTTTCCACTTGGGCTGAAGCATAATAGATTTTGCTCCAGCCTTTTACCTTTACTGTGTGTGTGTGTATCTCTCCAGTTCAAGTGTGTTTCTTTATAAACAACATATTGCAAGATTCTGGTTTTTGATCCACTCTGTCATCTTCTTCCATTTTATGGGAGAGTTCATCCCATTCATATTCACAGTTATGATTACTAACTGTTATTTCCCTCCATCCTATTTTTCTTCCTATTTGTCCTCTTTCCTTTTACTCTTTCCCTCCTGACCAGTGTTTTGCTTCTGTCCACTGCCTCTCCTGATCTTCCCTTACTTCTGGTAATTTTTCCCCCCTTCCCTCTTTACTTAATCTCTTCCCCTACTACTTCCCTGTAGGGTAAGATAGATTTCTATACTCAACTGACTGTGTATGTTATTCCCTCATGGAGCCAAAGTTGATGAGAGTAAGAGTCAAGTGAGACCCGCTTTCTCCCATTTTATTTTCCCCTCCACTGTAATAGGTCTTTCATGCCTCTTCATGTGAAATAACTTATCCTGTTCACCTCTCCCTTCTGCTCCCACTGTAATCCTCTTTCTCACCCCTTAATTCTTTTTAATGTCATTCCTTCAAATTCACCTTAATACCTATACCCTCTGTCTATGTAGACTCCTTCTAACTGCACTATTAGTGATACAGTTCCTAAAAATTACAAGTATCATCTTGCCCCTATGGGGATATAAACAGATTAACCCTATTTTGAATCTCTTGTGTTTTCTCTTTCCCTTTTATCTTTTTATGCTTCTCTTGTCTTGATATTCAAAATAGATTTTTTTATTGTTGTTGTTCAGCCCTGGTATTTTCCTTATGAAAGCTTGAAAGCTTTCTATTTCATTGAATGACCATTCCTCCTCTCCCCCCCCCCCCGAAGTATTAAGCTCAATTTCACAGGGTAGGTGATTCGTAGTTGTAGTCCTAGCTCCTTTGCCTTTTGGAATATCATGTTAAATGACCTCTGATCCCTTAATGTTGCAGCTGCTAAGTCCTAGCAATCCTTACTGTGGCTCCCTGATATTGAATTGTTTCTTTTTGGCCACTTGTAGTATTTTTTTCTTGGTCTGGGAGTTCTGGAATTTGGCTATATATAATGTTCCTTGGTGTTTTCATTTTGGGATCTCTTTCCAGAGGTGATTGGTGGATTCATTCATTATCTGTTTTACCTTCTGTTTCTAGCTCATCAGGGCAGTTTTCTTTGATAATTTCTTGAAGTATGATTTCCAGGTCCTCCTTTTGATTATGGCTTTCAAGTAGTCTGGTGTTTCTTAAATTAACTCTCCTGGATCTGCTTTCCAAGTCAATTGTTTTTTTCAATGAAGTATTTTACATTTCCTTCTATTTTTTCATTCTTTTGATTTTGTTTGTTGATATCTCATAGAATCATTAGCTTCCATTTGTCCAATTCTAATTTTTAAGGATTATTTTTTCAATGAGCTTTTGTACCTCCCTTTCCATTTGACCAATTCTACTTTTTAATTATACTGTTTTCTTTTTCCAAGCTGTTGACTCTTTTTTCCTGATTCCCTTGCATCACTCTCATTTCTTTTCCCACTTTTTCTTCTACCTCTTATTTGATTTTTAAACTCCTTTTTGAGCTCTTCCATGAATTCTTTCTGGGCTTGCAGCCAGTTCCTATTTTTCTTTGGGGCTTTGCCAATAGATGTTTTGACATTGTTGTCCTTTTCTGAGTTTGTGTGTTGGTTTTCCATATCGCCATAATAACTTTCTATGGTCAGATTCTGTTGCTGGGTTTTTTTCTCATCTTTTCCAGCTTTTCCCCTTACTTTTAAATTTGAGTTCTGCTTTTGGGGTAGAAGGGGTACTGTCTCAAACTTCTTGTGCCCAGGATTGTGGCGCTGGCTGTTTGCCTGGTGCTGTACTGGTGTACCCTTGAGGCCTAAGGTGAACTTTTGTGCCTGGTACTATGCTGAAGGGATGGGGGGAGGTTTCTGTTGTGGCAGACTGCAAGGTCTGACAACTTACTTGGTGCTGCTCTGGGGTATATAGAGGGTCCCTGTGCTGGCATTCCCCTGTTTTCCTGGGACTTTGAGGCACCTGGGGGGAGAGATACACACACACACACACACACACACACACAAGACTAGCATCTAGTCTTGATGCTAGAGCCTGTTTGCTTGGAATTGGGAAGAATCAAATGGGGGGTCCTGATGCTGGGGTTCTGCCCTTGTGGTGAGGCATATGGGGGGGTTGGACCTTGGTGCCTGTCCTTCCTTGATGCTATGTTGAGGCATGTTGAGGGTCCTGGCACTGGCATCTGTCTGTTTGCCTGTCTGTCCTGAGGCATGTGGCAGATCCTGGTGTGGATGTTTGCCTCCTGGTGTTGCACTGGGGCTCAAAACATTTTGCTGGATTGCTGAGACAAGGTCTTCCACTAGCTTGCCAGGGTTCTTCCTATTCTGGACTGTGGTCCCTCTACCTGAGTGAGACATCTTTCCTGTCAACCTTCCCAGTTTCTTGGGCTAGAAGATTGTTTCAACCGATCTTTTTTTCTGGTTCTGCTGTTCCAGAATTTGTTTTTTTGGGATGCTATTTTACAGTTGTTTGGAGGTAAATATGGGAGAAATCAGGCACTTTCTGGCTTATTGAAGGTATTACTGTACACTACTACATGACATTGAGACCAGATGAGGCCACAGTCTTAAAGATAGATCATAAAATGGTTCATATGAAGGACAACTTCTAAGAAAATTAAGAAAATCCAATATCCAACTAAATCAAGTTTTAAGAAATATATATATAGCTGAGAAAACTGATTATTTTTGGCTAATCTGAAATAAGCTACTGACAGTAACTTTCTCGTGATCTAAGAAGGTTGTCCAGAAACTTATTGGAGTTTTGCAGAAACTACTTTCTTGATTTGAGTATCCTGATGGCCCCTGTTTACAGACACAGAAGGTCTAAAGCAGGTCATCTAGCAGTCTGTCCCCTTAGAAATTTATGACTCTATAGGGCCCATGTTTTGGGGGATTTGTATCTTGAGAGAACAGACTGAGTGGAGATTTTGGCAGGCACCAAAGGGTGGCCAGGATAAGCAACCCTTAGGCTTCTGGAGCTGGAAGTTCCCCAAAGCAACTACTATTACCCTTTTGAAAAGCAGCTGCTCAACTATTTTCTGGCTCCTGCTTCTAATAATTTGTATAGAGTTTCCTGTTATGAGATGGATAATCCAAGATTTTCCCTGTAATAGGATAGTAGAGCATAGGTGGCTTCTGTTTCTAAATGGAAATGATGGCTTCCTAGTCATTAGGCAGAAAGAGTCCCACTTACATGGGGTTTATGCCCTTCAGCCCCAGTGGATGTCCTGAGATTATAGGAGTCACTACAACCCTTCTCTGCTGACCAAATGCCTTTCACATATAGATAATAGTAACCAAAACTAAGTATCCTTGCTATATTAGGTCTAAGTAAATCTCTTTTTGTTTGTTAACTGTCCAGCACCATATCTGTGCTTCATTTTATCTTAATATTGAACCTGAACTAATAAGGTACAAATGAAAGATCTCCGTTTAACATCCTTTCATCTCCAAAGTGCCTATTCTCAGATAGTAGTACTTTCTCATGCCACCTGATTCTTGATCTTGGATTTATAGTCAAATTCTGAAGTCATGCAAGTGGGACTATACCCAGAATGCAAAATATAATTTGCCTCAAGGCAAGCTTTTCATAGTATTTGGCAGTTTTGGGTGGGTAGAGTGGGGGTAAGATAGGGGTTTGCATAGTTCCAATCTATCAATCTCATTTTCTTTAGAAACTTTCTTCCTTAACTTGCAGATCCCCATTGAACTTCTGGCTGCAATGTGAATTCATCCAACTTCTTCAGAATAGTCAACAACAACGAGGGAATGCTGGACCTGGACTTTTCTTTACCTCCTTCAACACTCACTGAGATACTCTGTGTCTGTGAGAGCCTTCTCTCTGCTTCATTAAGAAGGCTTTCCATATACCTCTAGAAAAAATCTTTGCCATAGGGTACCATGGTCTCATATTTGACCATTCTCTCACCTTCATTCTGTATATTTGCATCACCTTTTCTCTGCTTCAGTCATGATGCAAGCCAAAATGCAGACTCATCACATAAATTTACTATGCCAGCTGTAATGGGTAAACCTGACTCAGGCCAGTAACTTCTTCATTTTAGGTTTGGTACTTGAATGAAATGAGAAAAAGTTCTGGAAAATGTCATTCTTTAATATGACCCAGCAATCCCACTGCTAGTTATATACCTGAAAGAGATTAAAAAAATTAAAGAACCTATATGTGCTAAAATAATTATGACAACTCTTTTTGGTGTAGAAATGAGCTGGAAACAAAGTGAGAGTCAATAAATTGGAGAATGGCTGAACCATGTTAAATGGATGTAATGGAATATTACTGTTTCATAAAAAAGATGAAATGGGTAGAATCAGAGAAATATTGGAAGACTTGTTTAACTGATGTAGAATGAATGTGTAGAACTAGGAGAACAATTTATGCAATGACTACAGTATTGTAAAGGAAAAACCACTTTCGAGGACAACTCTTGTTTAATATAGTGACCAGTCACAAATCCAGAAGACTAACAATAAAGCAAGCTCTTGGTAGAGAATTAGTGGACTACAGGTACAGGGGGAAAAAAAGTGTCTGACCTCTTCTTCAGTTGGATATGTAAATATTCTTTAGGCATGTATCTTTTTTAACATTTCAATTCATTATTTATTTTTTACATTCTATTCTTTTAAAATTTTGAATTCTAAATTCTCTGCCTCCCTCCTTCCATACCAACCGAGAAGGCAGGCAATATGATCAGTTATCCAAATGAAATCATGCAAGACATTTCCGTATTAGCATCACCTCCATGATGTCATGGTCCTTTTTGAGAATGGAGAACAAACAACACCCTTGTAAATAATAGAAACTGCTCCACTCGGAACTCAACTGGAACTGGCCAGTTGGGCAATACAGCTCTCCTTCTCTCCCTCCTTTCCTTCGTTCCTTCCTTCTTTCCTTCCTTCCTTCCTCCCTCCCATCCTCTCCCCTGCCCTCATATCTTGGGGTTACTGGTTATCTCCCTGTACTTTTATATATATATACAGTTGGGCAATACAGCTCTCCTTCTCTCCCTCCTGTAACAAGACCGTGGT
>NW_020954702.1:2792808-2798092 GCF_900497805.2 Vombatus ursinus
ATATATATATATACACATATATATATACCTTTCTTAAGGACCATGCCTTAGACCCAAATCACTCTGGCTCTCACTTAAGTGCTCAACAATAGGTCCCAGGCCAAACTCCACTTCTTCATTGTTTCTGCCTGATTGACTCAGAGTGAATGTAAATAGGAATTGTTTCTGTTTTACCCAGAAACCCTGAGAGTCTTCCCCTCCCAGTTTGATTTTTTTTTTTGACAAAGTTAAAGAGGCCATTCTTTGCCTCTTTTTTTTTTTTTTTTCAAACCTAGCCTTAATCACTGAATGGGTGTTGCTTCAGTCAAACTGAGACCTGCAAAAGGCCTTAGCTTTAAAAAGCCAAGGTCTTCCACTGCATCTGGGGCCATCTCCAGTTGTCCTGATCTATATCTTGCCACTAGATCCAGATGACTCTAGAGGATAAAGTGAGGTTGGTGACTTTACACAGCCCTCCCTCACTTAAATCCAATTTACTTGCATGTCATAGCATCACCTCCCTGATGTCATGGTCCTCTTCCAGAACAAAGGACAAACAATAAACAAACTGTTATTGTGTACAATGATCTCCCAGTTCTTTTTACTTCACTTTGTTTCAGTTCATATAGCTCTTGCTATGTTTTTTGTAACCCCTTCACCCCTCCCTCCGCTCATTTCTTATAGCACAATACTCCATTACAATCATATGCCACAACTTGTTCAGTCATTCCGCAATTGATGAACATCCCCTTAATTTCCAGTTCTTTGTCATCCAAAAAAGAGCTGCTACAAATATTTTTGTGCACATAGGTACAAAATTTCCTTTTTCTCTGAACTTTTGACAGACCTAGTATTGGGATTGCACAGTTTTATAGCCCTTTGTTTTCCAGAATGGTTAGATCAGTTTACTACTCCACCAGCAGTTCATTAGCATACCTATTTTCCCTTCATTCATCTCTAGCATTTGTCATTTGTGATAGGTGTGAGGGGATCTCTCAGAGTTGTTTTATTTGCATTTTTCTAATCAGTAGTTGTTCAGAGCATTTTTTTTTTTTTGAGGCAAATGGGATTTAGTGACTTGGTTATACAGCTAATAAGTGTCTAAGCCTAGATTTGAATTTGGGTCCTCCTGACTCCAGGGCCGGTGTTGTATCCACTGCACCACCTAGCTGCTTCTAGAGCATTTTTCATATGCCTATAGATAGCTTTGATTTCTTCTTCTGAAAACTGCACATTTATATCCTTTGCCATTTATCAATTAGAGAATTGCTCATATTTTTGTAAAATTGACTCAGTTCTATACTCAGTATATATTTGAGAAATGAGGCTTATATCAGAGAAACTTGCTGTACATAATTGTCTATGATATCTTTTAGCATAATGGAGTTTCCCAGATTACCTCTTTTAATGAGGTATGTTTTTGCTTTAGCTTTATCATGATTACTACCTCTGACTTTTTTACTTTAGCTCAAGCCTAGTAGATTTGCTCCTGCTCTTTGTTTTAATTCTGTATGTGTCTTTTGTTTCAAGTTATGTCCCTTGTAAACAACATAGTATTTGATTCTGGTTTTTAATCCAGTCTGCTACTTGTTTCCATTTTAGGGTGGCCTCATCCCATTCATGTTCAGAGTTGGGACTCCTGTGTATTTTTGTCCATTCCATTTTCTTCTGTTTCTTTCTCTCCTTTTATTCTGTTAGTCTGCAAAAGTCTGTTTTATGTCTAACTACTGCCTCCCTTAATCTGCACTCCTTTGTATTGTCCTCCCTTTTCTCTTACTTCCTTCCCCTCCTGTTTTCCTATTGGATAAGTTACATTTCTATATACAACTGAGTGTGTGTATATATTCTTCCCTCTTTGAACCAGTTTTGATGAGAGTGAGGTTCAGGCATTGCCTGCCACCCCCAACATTTTCCCCTCCACTGTAAAACTTCTTCCTTGCTTGCCTGTTTTATGTGAGAAAAATTTCCCCATTCTACCTGTCCCTTTCTCCTTCTTCCAGTGCATCCCTCTTTCTCACCCCTTCGCCTTATTTTTTGACATTATTCTAATATAATTAACTGATTCTCATGCACTTTGTCTATTGAACTCCTTTTAACTATGATTATTCTTTCATGTTTACCTTTTTATGCTTCTCTTGAATCATCTTTTTGAATGTTAAATTTTCTATTCAGTTCCGGCCTTTGCATCAGGGATGCTTAAAAGTCCTTTGTTTGTTTGTTTGTTTGTTTTTGTTTTTAGGCAATTGGGGTTAAGCCCAGGGTCACACAGCTGGCAAGTGTCAAATGTTTGGTCTGAGGCCGGATTTGAACTCGGGTCTTCCTGACTTCAGGGCCAGTCCACTATCCACTGCAACACCTAGCTGCCCCTTAAAAGTCCTTTATTTGATTAAATATCCATTTTTTTCCCCATGAAGGATTATACTCAGTTTTGCTAAGTAGGTGATTCTTGGTTGTAATCCTAGCTCCTTTGCTCTCTGGAACATAATTTTCCAAACCTTTAATGTAGAAGTAGCTAAATCTTTTGTGATCTTGACTGTGGCCCCACAACATTTGAATTGTGTCTTTCTGCCTATTTGAAATATTTTCTCTTTGATCTAGGAGCTTTGGAATTTGGTTATAATATTCCTGGGAGTTTTCATTTTGGGATGATCTTTTTTAGGAGGAGATTGGATTCTTCCAATTTCTATTTTACTCTCTTGATTTAAGATATCAGGGCAGGTCTCCTTGGTAATTTCTTGAAATAAGTTGTCTAGATCCTTTTTTTTTTTTTGATCATGGCTCATAACTAATCCAATAATTCTTAAATTATCTATCCTTGATCTGTTTTCCAGGTCATTTGTTTTTCTAATGAGATATTTTACATTACATTTTTCTGTTTTTTATTCTTTTGACATTATTTCATTGTTTTTTGATGTTTCATGGAATTATTAACTTCCACTTGCCCAACTCCAATTTTTAAGGTATTATTTTCTTCATTGAATTTTTGTATTGCCTTTTCCAGTTGGCTAATTCTTCTTTTTTGAGTGGATTTTTCAGAGGATTTTTGTGCAACTTTTAACCATTTGACCTATTCTGTTTTTTAAAGTGTTATTTTCTTGTATATTTTTTGTGCTGGTTTTATGAAGCTATTAATTCTTTTCATCATTTTCTTGCATCATTCTCATTTCTTTTCTTAGTTTTTCCTCTACCACTTCTCTCTCTCTCTCTCTCTCTCTCTCTCTCTGTATATACATGTGTGTGTGTGTGTGTGTATTCTTTTCTAGGACTTCTTGTTGAGTTTGGGTCCAATTAGCATTTTTCTTTGAAGCTTTTTTTTTGGTAGCTGTTTTCATATTGTCTTCTTCTGAGTTTATGTCTTGGTCTTCCCTGCCACTATAGTAGCTTTTTATGGTCATTTTTTGGTTGTTTTCTCATTTTCCTCAGGCTATTTCTTTCTTTTTTATTCTTTTTTACTTAGGCAATCGGGGTTAAGTGACTTGCCCAGGGTCACACAGCTAGTGAGTATCATATGTCTGAGGTCAGATTTGAACTCAGGTCCTGCTGATTCTAAGGCTGGAGCTCTATCCACTGTGCCACCTAGCTTCCCCACCCAGGCTATTTCTTGACTTTGAACTTTATATTAAAGTTGGGCTTTGGTCTCTTGTGGTTGGAGAGGCACTGTCTTTAAGTTTCAGGCTTTTTCATGCTGCTGTTTTCAGAACAGTTCGGGGGATCTGTAAGTTTTGATGCTTCTAAGGTGATGTGATCCTGGGAGAGATGTGGTCACTGCTGTCCAGGTATGCACTCAGGTCTTTACCCAGGAAGGCCCCTGGTCCACTGCAGCCACAAGCAGTAGCACTCCTCTTTGCTTTGGAATTGTGACCATGGCCCCTCGCCCCCTTGTGACTCACCACCCACTCTCCTCTCCACCCTGGAATTGTGACCCAGAACTATGTATGTAAAATAGAGTTGCTAATCAGCATGAGATGTACCCAGGGCCAGCAAAGGATCCCCTATAATTTATTCCTGACCGGTTTTCCAACCCCCTTACCATTTCTGGGCTGAGAGTTCCTTAAGCTACTGCTTCTGTGGCTGCTAATGCCCTTGCTGTGGGAATGGGCTCCAGACATGCCTATACTGTGGTGATACAGACTTTTCCTGCTGAGCTCTTAAGTTTTCTTATGCCATAAAAATGTCTCACCCCAATTTTTTGTTGACTATGCCTCTTGAAAATTTGATTTGAAGCATTATTTTAATGTTGTTTGGAGGGGCATGTTGGGAGAGTTCAGCTGAATGACTGCCTCTGATCTGCTATCTTGGCTCCACAGATTAGTTATGTATCTTTAAAAAACAATTTTAATGGTTTTAGTAACATGGGTGGGTTGAACTCTCCAGAAATGGATAGACAGGATTGATGAGGTGGAAAAAACCTGCCCTTGGAATGTAGAGAGTTTAGTTCTAATCACAAACTCTGCAACCAACTTAGTGTGTGACTTTGAGCAAGATGCTTAATATCTTTGAATCTCAATTTCCCCATGTAATACTTGATGAGATTAGACATTTAAGATCCCTTCTGGCTCTAAAATTCTGTGGAAGAGATGAACTTCTGGTATTTGTTGGGGTGGGGGCAGGAGAATGAAAAGGATTGATGTCAGTAGCAATTGGTGGGTTTTTTTCTTCCAAATTTAAGTAAGTTAATGAAGTGGTTACAGTTAGTTACCTTTGAAAACAGAGTTAGAAATAATCAGATAACTTTAGAAGAATAACTGTTACACAAATATTATATTCCTCTTATTTATTCTTCTAGGTCATTAGGAATTCTCCAAATACTTTAGATTGCCTGATGCTGTTGCTGTTAAAACCAAAATGGCTTTAAATTCAGTAAGTTGTTAATTATTACCTTTTTAAGCTATTTGTTCTTTAACTGCTTCTGTCAATTCCATTGGTAACATGGTCCATGCTTTTAAAATCTATTACTGGAACAATGAATAAATGTATATACATTTTCTAGTTTTCCCAGTAATTTTTCATATTGGAGGTGAGTCTAAGGAATGAGTAGTGGTATGGAGACCAGCTTCAGAGTGACTTATTTTCTCAGAACTTAAATGATGATGCTTATGGGCATGGTCTGTGATATGATATCCTGGTATACATTATGTAGATTCTCATCATATTACCATTTCCTATTTCGTTTGGGGTATAGAGATAAGAGGAGGAAAGATGGTGGAAAAAAGAAGGGGGATGAAGTTTGGGAAGAATGGGCATGAGAAAATATAGGGGTGTGTGTGTGTGTGTGTGTGTGTGTGTGTGTGTGTGTGTGTGTGTG
>NW_020954702.1:2798102-3001832 GCF_900497805.2 Vombatus ursinus
TGTGTGTGTGTGTGTGTGTGTGTGTGTGTGTGTGTGTGTGTGTGTGTATGACTTCCTTTATGTATAGGAGAAGAAAGAAAACTAAGAAGCAGCTATTCCTTAGCACACATTTCTTTTTCAACTGGGGCAAGCACATCTTCCTCATTGACCTAAGAAATACTGCCTCTTTATACTCTGAAATTCTCCTCTTCCCAGTCCATTGCAACTACATATAGAATGACTGACACCAATTCCCCAATCTCGTCTATTTATATATCTGATAACAAAAGGCGTGCATTTGTTTCTCTTTTGAATCTAAAAATACATCTTAATGTTTAATGATATGTACCTCTTCCATTATTTTTTTCAGTGTATTTTAAATCACCTTATTTTCTACAACCTTATACTTCTGTCAGATTGATTTCTTTTTATCATGTTCTCCAGTGGCTTCAGTGCAGGTTAAAAAATGCTTACAAGCTTTTCTTTTTCTTTTTTAAAAAATTGTCTTTGTTCCCTTTTGCTCCTACCTTGTCACCATTAAGATTAAGGATTACATATAACTTTCCCTGTTTTTTCTCTATTTGCAGTTACATTCTTTGATCTATGGAGAGATTTACTGGTGACTTATTGGCAGAGCACTTAATACTAGTCAGCCAATATGTGGTTATTGCTTTAATAGGAATATTCCTTTGGAGATAACAGTGTAAATACTGTTTTAATTATTAAGCTAACATGGTATGTAGCTATGACCTGCCTTTTAGAGTGCATGATAAAAAGACGCATAATTATGATAGCTAAAATTTATATACAACTTTAAAATGCAAGGCATTTTACTTATCTCATTTGATCTTCACAACAACTGTGTGAAATGGGTACTATTATTATCATCACCACTTTGTGTATGTAACACCCCATCATGTAGATCATGTATGTGTTCTTGAAAATTTATAAAAGTTGTTTGGAAACTAATTTTACTAGTGAAATGATCATATTTTATCAATGTTTGAAATTTAAAATGATAGGCATTAACAAAAACATAGAGGATTATATAAAAAAATTCATAATTTAATTTATTTTTATGACAAATATATTTATGTAAACAATTGAAAGTATGCTATATGTAAAGCATTTTCCTCCTGTTATATTAATAAGTTTTTTGATTTTATTCAACTGAGTGTGTGTGTGTGTGTGTGTGTGTGTGTAAAGCTTTCCAGTTTTGATTGTTGGGTGAGAGATTTGAAGGGAGCCAAGCTTCTCACATACCCCACCAGAAACATTAGTAGGAATAATAAGATATAGGAAAATGGATTTAAAAAAAACAGAAACCAGTAGATAGAAAATGAGTAAAAAGCAAAGTCCTACTACAGGAGCATCTAAAATAGTTGGCAATGCTAGTGGCAATGCAAATGTGGAAAAAAAAAGATTTTTCCTGTAGGATAATCTCATAAATTATGTATTTAAAGAAATTAAGCAAGAATTACTACTAGTAAAGGAAATAAAATAAGAAGGACAATAAGACCTTCAAATAAAGTCATTTTTTCCTGTAGGATAATCTAATAAATTATATATTTAAAGAAATTAAGCAAGAATTACTACAATAAGACCTTCAAATAAGGTCATTTTTTCCTGTAGGATAATCTAATAAATTACATATTTAAAGAAATTAAGCAAGAATTACTACTAGTAAAGGAAATAAAATAAGAAGGACAATAAGACCTTCAAATAAAGTCAGCTTATTCTCTGATGCTTTGTGCATTCAGTGTAAAGGTGGGGAAAGGTGAAGATGCAGGGAAATACATGGGAAATGAGAGAGGTCAAAGGTTCTATATTATATAGAAGTATTATGAAAACCTTATTAAAAAAATGTTAGGCACTGGACCTCGCAATAAAATTGACCATCTTTAAATAGGCAGGAAAAAATTTGTGGAAGTTGTCCCTGGGTCAGTTGTTTAAATAGTCATATCATCAATTCATCAGAGCAAAGAAGAAAATTTATAATAAACAAGAAAGCATAGGAATGAGGAAAAAAGAAATGGTGCACAATTAATATATAACACAGGATTATTAAAAATATGCCATTGAAAATGGAAAACTGGGAATTGGACAACAGAAGAAATGTAATGCTGACTGTAATATTTTCATGGAGAAGTTAAACCAATGCAAAATAATTGCTTATAGTAAGTTGAAAATGCCTTAGTAAATATTTAACTTTGCTGCCAAATAGAAAGTGATGTCTTGCAAAGGCAACAGTTCAGAAATATATACTTGTCTGTAAAGTCTTACACAAAAGAATGATAGAGTATCTGTCTTAATGATTATCTGTCTTAAACCAGAGAGACGTATTGGAGGGTAAAACCAATCTTTCCTCTGCATCCCCCCCTCCCAAAAAAAAGCTTGGCAAGATACTTATCTAAGGAAAATCATCCCAAGGACATCCATGGATGAAAACATATAAAGCATTATGAAAAGAAGAAAAATGGAAAGTATCTGCAAAAATCATGACAACAAATTGTTCTCTTCATCAAGAATAGTGAAACCCCCACACTTGAAGCCTATACATCACAGTCCCTGAATTGTTTACTTCTACAAAGTAGAAATAGCACAAAAGAGAACAAAGATTGAAACAGTAGCAGGATTGAACCAAGTGTATGTAGAGGCCATCTCTGCGGGAGTTGATGTTATTGTCAGGTAATTGAGGACCTGAGTATAAGGTAGGAAGAACATTGAGGAAATGATTTAAAAGGAGAAGTTACTAAAGGAGTGGAAAAAAATCTGAGACTTTATTGATACAAAAAAAAAGGTTACTGAGAAAATAACTTCTATGACTATTGTCACATCTGTAAAAACAAAAAAAAATTTGAGGACCAAAATTGATACACAAATTGAGAGCATCCTTGACGAAGCTATCACTAACAGACAAGGAGGCCTTCATTGATAGTCAGCAATGGACCATAGTTATTTCAATCATAACTGACTGAAAAATGTAGAGAATATAAAATCCCACTGTACTTAGCATTTGTTGATTACAAAGCAGAATTTTATTAGGCAGAGCCTTATGGGCTGTTTTACAAGGTTGCTCCTCTCTGTGTACTGAGATCATTTAATATGTAATAACAATATGTAATATTGCAATATGTAATAACAAAAATAACCTCATTTAATCGCCTGCTTATAATAACTGTCAGGTGTGGCTTAAAATGGGGATATATATGCTCATGAAAAGTATTTTGCTACTGTGAAGGAGGAGATCCAGGTCAGAGTCCAGACTGAGGAGGGATTTTCTGTTGATGACAAGGCCATAAAGATTCACCTCATGGCATCTTACATTGTGTTGACTGCATCAATCCAAGACATTACAGAGCTTCCTGGAAGAGATATGTAATTATGCAAAAGAGTTTGACCTGTCAATTCACATAGAAGAAAAAAAAAAAACAAATGAATGAGGAATATTGCCCAGATTTCAACATGCATTGAAATGCACACCCTGTAACAATTGTCCAACAAATCTGGGACAGACAATTCACATATACGCATGTAATATGTACTCACAATTTAAAAAGAGTAGAAAAGCGAGCCGAGTTGCTTTTTGGTAACTTACAGGGCACTTTTTACTGACTTATTTTATTTTGTATTAACCTTTTTGTGAAACTATAATAGCTAAGGTTCATCTATATATCTATATCTAGTTTTCAATGTTCATTTCTATAAGATTTTGAGTTCGAAATTTTCTCCCCCTCCCTTCCCTCTCCCTCCCCAAGATGGCAGCTCATCTTTTTAATATAATTATTTTGCTAGTGTTGCAGCGTGGAAGCAAAACCTAGACAATCATTGCCAGTCAAAAAGTTAGACAAACGTTTTGTAGATGGCAAAGGAAAGGCATTGGGGATGAGCAGGATATAAAATGAGAAATTCCAAACAGCCAAAGAGGATAGGTGGACTGGGTGCTCCACTAGTAGTCTCACAATTGTAGGAGGAAGTGAGGAAGGCCTCTAGTATGTTTCACCCTTTGGTGAATTTGGGAGGTTATGAATGAGGGTTACACAGGATAGGTAGGCATAAATGATTTGCTATATTAGTAATTAGAATAAACTCCCATGAGATCAAAGATTCACGCGAGTAAAGTAATCAGACGGTCAATTTAGAGTAGTACACAGAGGGCCAATGGTATAGCCAGGAAAACCTGGGTTTAAGCCACCCTTTTGTCTTTTTAGGATGAGACTGTGGCCAAATCATTTAATTTCTCAGTGCCCCCCCCCCAACCAGTTGTCTAAGACTAAATTGCACATTTTCCATTAGATAAATGGACAAAATATATGAAAAGATAGTTTCTTAAGCTATCAATAACTATGTGAAATGCTTCAAATGACTAATAATTAGAGAAATGCAAATTGAAATGAGTTTATATCTCACTCCCAGAAGATTGACAAAGATGATAAAAACATAAATGGTTGCTACTGGAGGAGCAACCGAAAACAGGCACACTAATATAATGTTGATAGTAGTGTAGTGGGCTAAGAATCAGATGTGAAATACCATCCTCCTACTCCCATAATAGTCAATAGCTGATAAACATTTATTAAGCATCTAGTCAGGCATTGTGCAAATACCAGTGCAATACTAACAGGGACTGCTGGAAGCAAGGACATTGTGGTGTAGACATGGGGCAGGTGGACTTACCTTTGCTCCCAGGTAAATTGATTCAGGACCCAAATGTAGCCCCTTTGGGCAAGAGGAATATAAAAGCAGTTTTTTAGACATTGGTAGGGAATTCTAGAGAAACCAGGGAATCAGAATCTCTTTGCTGACTGCTTTTTAAACCTTTTTTTGTGTTTCATTTGTTTTTGTCTTCCGGACTGCTTCTAAACCACCTTGGGAATTACTTCTACCTGATGTTAGTAGAATATGATTTTAATTAAAGTAACCTTTCCTTCAGATCTCTTGTTCTGAGTGGTCTGTTGTACCAGATTCTGAATAGTGACTCAGAAAGGCTGTGAAATTCATCTAGTTATTTTGGAAAGAAATCTGGCACCACACCCAAAAAGTGATTAAAGGTGACTTTGACCCAGCAATACCACTTAAAAGTCATGGCATCACCTTCCTCATGTCACAGTCCTCTCTGAGAACAAAGGACAAATGACAAATACCCCAAGGAGATCAAAGAAAGAAGAAAAGGACTCATTTGTACAAAAAGTTTATGACAACATTTTTTTTTTTAACAAAGACCAGAAACTAAGCATTTCCTGTCAGTTAGGAAATGGTTTAACAAATAATGGTATATGAACATAATGGAATATTATTTTACTTTAAGAAATGATGAAATTAATGGTTCCAGAAAAACTTCAGAAGACCTGTTTGAACTGATGCAGAATGAAGTAAGCAAGCAAAAACAGAATAGATTGCATGATAACATTATAAAGAAAACCACTTTGAAAAACTTTAACTTTTTTTTCTTTTTTTTGGTGAGGCAATGGGGATTAAGTGACTTGATAAGGGTCTCACAGCTAGTAAATATAAAGTGTTTGAGGCTGGATTTGAACTCAGGTCTTCCTGATTCCAAGGCCAGAGTTATATCTATTGTGCCACCTAGTGCCTCCAAAAAACTTTAACTTTTTAATGCAATGACCAACCATGTTGCTAGAGTACTAATGATGAACTATGGTATTTTCTTCTTGACAGAAAGATGATGGAACAAAAGTGCTGATAAGACATATGTTTTTGTATGTTGCCAATGTAAGAATCTGTTTTGTTTTACTATGCATATTTTTGTAAGGTCTCTTCTCCCCCCATCCCTATTTGGATGGGTGGTAGGGAAAAGGGAATAAAGATAGGGTAGCAAAAAAAGAAAAAGTGGGTTATTGAAACAATCTTTTTTTTAAAATGCCCAGAAAATAACAGGAAGCCCAGAAAAAATCATAGACAACTAGAACAACTTCAAAAATTATATTTTGAAATTATTATTTATGTTTAAAGTATCAAGATGTACATAATAAGTATCTATAGTTTCACTGCTGTTGTCTTTTTCTGTTAAATTATGTATGTGGAAATGCCCATTTTATTTGGTGCTTGTTAAGTTCACAATTTTAAGAAAAAGACTAAATTATAGACAATTTGGTGGTTTGCATTGGTAGAAGATGTGTCCACACTTGGGAGTTCCTTCTACCAATAAAATCACAAATGCAGACTCTTCTCCCCTAACTCCACTCCCCCCCAAAAAAGAATAGAGAATTTAAAACCTAAATGAAAAAAGAACAAATAGGAAGTAGCTTAAACAAATTTAAAATAAAAAAATTAAAGCTTTTCTCCCCCAAATCAAGAAGAAATAATGAAGAAAATTGCTAGCATGCGGTTTATAATAATAATAAAAAAAAAGACTTGGAGAAATCACTAAAATCAACCAATAAAAGGCTTCTCACTAAATGTAGGAAATACAGATTTACTAGAAATATAGGATCAGAAAAATCACTAAAATATTCAAAGAATTGGAAAAAATAGAATTGTGACAGTCTTGGAACATAGATCATAATGCTTTAATCTCAAGATAACTAATATTCTAGAAAATAAAAGAAAAAAGGAATCTGAATGGTATTCTTCAAGAAATTATCAAAGAATACTTCATAGAGTTTAAATAAGCAACAGAAAACAAATAGATTATTCCTTGATTCTGTGACACATTATAATTTTATTCCAGTTGTTATAATTAGTCAGGGGGAAAAAGTACACCAATTGCCTGAAGACAGAAATTACTTATTAGCTAATTAGTCGGGGTCATGGTAGATTTCTCAAGGAAAATAAAGGGATGGGCTGGAATGCAAAATTTTCTACCCGGAAAACTTCAGTTTTCCTAAAGAATGAAAGGTGCATATGTATACAAAATGATCAGAATTGCTTTAATTTCCATCATGTGACCAAAAGTGGCTGTTGAGCGCTGCAATAGTCTGCTGATGAGTCTGCCTGCACTAAGTCTTTCCTTACCCCCAATTCATTCCCCATTCAGCCACTAAAGTGATTTTCCTAAAACACTGGTCTGATCATGTCAGCTCCCCCCCCCCAAACTCCAGTGCCTCTTCTTACCTCCAGGAGCAAATACAAAATGCACTATTTGGCATTCAAAGGCCTTCATAGCCTAGCCCCCTCCTACCTTTGCAGACTTCTTATACTTTACTCCCCAGCACATACTCTTTGATCAAATGACACTGGTCTCCTGTGTGTGCCACAAAAACACTCCATCTATTTACTCCAGGCATTTTCTCTGGCTATCGACCATGCTTGGAATGCTGCTCTACCATCTCCCAACTACTGACCTCCCTGGCTTCCTTTAAGTTTCAACTAAAATTCTAGCCTCTACTGGAAGACTTCCTTAGCCCTTCTTAATTCTAGTACTTGCTTTCTTTTAATTATTTCCCATTTTTCATATGGCTTGTTTTGTGAACATTTGTTTTTTATTATAATTATATTTATATATATAATTATATTTAGATAATTATTTATAATCATTATAGTTTTAATTTAGATTATAAGCTCCTTGAAGACAGGGACTATTGTTTGCCTCTCTTTGTATCCCCAGTAGTTAGCACAGTACCTGGCATGTAGTGGGCATTTAATAAAAGTTTATTGAATTTAATTTAAATTGAGGTTGTAAATTGTCAGAATGTGAGAGCAATAAATAGGATCTAGTAATTCTGAGAAATGTGCATATTTGTAAATCTTATCTCTTAGAGGAAGAGAGGCAGAATGGGTTAGAAGAAGGAAGGAAATAGCATGGTACATTAAAAGGAATGCTGGATTTGAAGTTAGAGAACCAAATTTGAATCCTAGTTTTTCTTACTACCTAAATTGACTTTGGGCAAGTTACTAAAAAGCTATGATTCTATTTATTGACATGTTGGCAAAGGCAAGTTCAGATGATAAAAGCCTTCATATAATTGCTATGAGGGGCTGTACCATTAAAAATGCTCCATATAAAATAGAAAAAAGACAAAAGCCCAATTAGAGATCAATTGATAAGCATTTATTAAGCCTTTATGCTTGTTGACTGACTACCAGGGATTTTTCCAAGTGCTGGGGGTGCCAGAAAACTCAAACAAAAGGCAAAAAAGCAGTCTCTCCTCATAGGAACTTATATTTTAATGGGAGAGACATGTCCCTTTTCCAGTTGGCTCTCTTACCTCTAAGATAAAATGCAATCTCTTTCATCTAACAGTCCCAGGGCCTTGTTCACAATCTCCCTAAAAGATTCCTTCTTGTTCCTTTCCCCTTTCATTACACACACTTTATTCCAGCCAAACTGGGCTACTAGCTTTACAATTTATTTCCTAGCTCAGTATCTTTGCAAGGAGTATAGTATAATCCTATCTCTTCTCTGCCTCAAACAGTTCTTATCTTCTTTCAAGAATTTACTCAGATTCCACCTTCTGGTCTGGGAAGCTTTTCTGAACCCCCAGGCTGAATGTTCTCTTCCCTTTTTTTCCTAGAGTACCTTATCTAGATCCCTTTAACTTTGTTTCATGCTTTTCTATATGCATCCTGTACACAGATATTTAAGTGAAGCCAGGAACTGTCCTTAACCTTTTATAGCCAGTTGTTGTTATTCTTCCTCTTTCCCCTTTTCCTCTTCTTCTTCCTCTGGAATTACGTCTACTAATATAGATTGGGATGTGCTCTGTAATTCACAGTCTTCTAAGAATTACTTGGGACATGGAAAAGTTATTTACCCAGAGTCAAACCATCAGTATAAGTCAAAGGTGGGACTTGCAGGTAGGTCTTCCAGCCTCCAAACCCAGCTCTCTGTCTACTATGCCAAGTGGCCTTTCTCACCTAGCACTTGATAAATGTTAGAATGAATTTCACTTAGGCATAGGAGATAAGGTTGCTAAATGCCTTCCTGAAAGTTTGATGAAATCAAATCTTTATCAGCTCATTTTTCTATTTCTTCTTAAAGTGGATTACATTGATCTACTATTTCAATGAATATTAAAGATTCTGGTTAGAGCCATTTTACTATATAGCATGGATGTTGCTTTTTTGTTTTGTTAGAATTGGATGTATGGGTTTTTTTTTTTTATTGTTTAGGACAATTAAGGAATTTGCATTTTTTTCTCCCTTCTCTATTATTTAGGGGCCACCAGCATTTGGACCTTACTATGACAACCATGGTTATCAACTGGAAAACTATCCTCCAGGGCACATTGTGAATGCTAATGCTTATGTACCTTACCCAGCTCCATATTGCCCTTCAGCAGTGCCACAGTACATCCCAACAGTTCTTACTCATACTTCAACACCAGCAGCAGTCCATTTACAACCAATATCTTCATCTGGGATCGTGTTTGCTTCAAGTATTATCGATTTTACATTTTTTTCCCTAAATAAATGTGCCATTTAGTAATCTTTAGTTCATAGTCCTACCCTATCCCTGGAACCTTCTCTTACTATTAATTCCCCAACATGAGTCTTCTGTAGACTCTACCGTCTTATACTGTTTTCTCTGCTCCAAACCTTTGCTCATGCTGTTTCTGCTGTGTTCAAATCCTACTCACTCTGCAAGACCCAGATTTAATCTGACTTTTTTTCATAGTTCTTGAAATGATCAAGCTCATAGTGACCTCCTTCAAAGCTAAACTTCATAGCATTTATTTTCTAACACTCTATCAAATGCTGCTTCACTCTTACCGTACTTTCTCAGATGTGTATACCTCATCTCTCATAGCATTGCAAGCCTAGAAAGCAAGGCCTATGTATTACTTTACCTTGGTATCTTCCTTTTTTTTTCCTAGCACACTGTTATGTATATATTAGATCTATTAATATGGTATTAATGGATTGAATTTCTTTGTGAAGACTAACTGATACTGAAACATTCCAGTGATACCTTTCCAGGTTTGAACTGTTTTCTTGGAATCAGCATAGCTAACTGTCTTTGTGGTAGGTCACAGGATGGGTCTTTAAGAAAAGGTGATTTCTAAGGTTTAGACTGTGACCCTTTCATTCATTTTCTGTTATTTGAACTTTATTTTCAGTTTTTCTTCTGTCTTCATTTTTTTTATGTGTTCCCTACAGAATTCTCTCTGAACTACAAATTCCCTTCTTTCTGCCTTCCACCTTAATTCTCTGTTCCAGATTAAATATGCCTAGTTCTTTCAACCTATCTTATTATGGCATCAATTTGAGACCCTTCACCATCCTGGTTACCTTCCTTTGGATGTGTTCCGGTTTATCAGTGTTCTTAAAATGCGGTGATCAGAATTGAATACAGATCTCTAAGTACCATCTCCAGGCCAGAGACAACTATTCTCTCTCTATTTCTGGAAACTCTGCCTTTCCTAATATAGCCTAGGATTGCATTAACTTTTAGAGCAGCCATGTAAGAGTGCTGACACAAATTCAGCTTTCAACTAAAATCACTAGCATTTTTTTCCTGATAAACCAATATCCAGTCATACCTCCTGCATCTTGTACTTTGAAGTTGATTTTTTAAAATTGACTTTCTTTATTCCTATTAAATTGTATTATATTTGTTTTAGCCCAACATTCTAATCTTTTACCATATGGTTGTCCTATTGTATTGATTATCCCTAGTGGTTTTGTGTCACCTACAAATTTGATAAATATACCTCATATGCCTTTATCCAAATGTTAAACAGCACAGGGCATAGATTCTTGGAGGCACTCCACTGGAGGCATCCTTCCAAAAGGATTGATCTATCAGTCCATCAATCCATCCATCCATCCATCCAAAGATATCCAAAGGACATCTAACTACTTGGTTCTGGAAATTCAACCAGTTCCAAATCCACCTAATTGTGGATATGGATTATCTTTAAACCACATTTCCTTGTGTTTTCTACAGATAAAGCTTCAAAGACTTTATCAAGTGATAAGAATTACAATAACACTTGTAAAAAGCATATGCCCTTCTGTTGATTGTCAACATCATCATCTCCATGTGGGAAGAACAGAAAGCACATGTTATGTAGGATTATCTAGGTTTGTGTTCTTGAGAGCCTCCTATTTAACATTTGCCAGAAATGCTGAGAAGATTAATTTTGCCTAAAGTTAACTTTTACTAGGAAGGGTTGAGAGGTGATTTAGTAAAGGACTGATATTCTCTTCCCTTATATTCCGTTCACAGCCTCACCACTTCCTCTTTTATATTTTAGAGAATAAGAGTAAAGAAGGTTTTGCTCATTCCTCCAAGTAAATGAAGTCATAAAGAAGTGTTGGGTGATTTCTAGTTATATTCCATCTACTTACCATCACAAATAATAGCTGACATAGATAATACTTAAACCTTACAGATTGCTTACATTGTGTGGTTTTAATATCATCAAATCCTATCAGGTAGATACTATATAGGTACTATTTCTATTTTATAGATTAGAAAAGTTGAGGCTCTGAGAAATTAAATGGCTTGTCCATGGCCTGTCAGAGGTAGAATTTGAGCCACAATCTCTCTTTACCTTAAGTCCAGAACTCTTTCTGCTATACTACTGCATGGGTAAATGTGACCTTGGATAAGTCACTTTGCTTATCTCATCGTTAGTGTCCTCATTATAAAATCAGAAGCTTGGACATATTTATGTAATTCCTTCTAGCTCCAATATTGGATTGCTTCTGGTGCTTCTGCTATCTTGGTTTGTATTTCTACTTTCCTTTGAGTTTTGGGTGAAAATATGTTCTTTAGTTCCAAAGAAAAGTGTGAGCTGCTTTTGAAGTATTATAACTCTCTGAAGTCTCTGTTTTATCATTAAAACAGAGATAATACTTATACTATCTAATTTGCAGGATTGTTATAAGTACAGTGCCCTGTAAACTTAAGATATTCTTAAGAGTGAATCATAGTTTATAGTACTATAATCGTAGTGAATTGTAGTATACAGTACACATAGTACTATGAGTAGGAGATTAATTTTCCAAGAGGAACAAACATAATGGCTCACATTTCTATTGTTTTAGCTTCCTCATAACAACCCAATGAGATAATACTCTATTATTATTATCCTCTTTCATATTAGGAAATGTTATTCAGAGAAATTATGACTTGCCCAGAATGACATAAATAATAGGAAATGGATCCCAGAATGCAACCTAAATCTTCAGAATCTGAAATCAGTCCTCTTTTTTTTTTTTAATTTTGAGGCAATTGGGGTTAAGTGACTTGCCCAGGTATACACAGCTATCAAGTGTCTAAGGACACATTTGAACTCTTCCTTATTCCAGGCTGGAAGCTTTATCCACTGTGCCACCTACCTGCAGTCTCTCGCTCTCCCTTCCTCTCTTCCTTTATCCCCCTCTTCTTTCCTCTCTCCCCACCCTTTCCTATTGATTCATGGACCAAACTTTAAAATCAGAATTATAGAGGCATGGAATATTAGAATTAGAACAGAAATTATATGGTCCAACTCCTTTATTTTTGTTGAACATGAAACTGATATCCAGAGAGAATAAAAATGATATTACTAATACTTAATGCTCAGATGTGAGAATATCACTTGATACCCTAAGTGGCTATATATTGTGAGCTTTTTATTGTTATAATATTTAGAATCTAGGTAAAAATTCTTGGTTCAATTTTCTTTCTCCTGCATGTTGTTGCTTTTACCAATCATTTCTTGAGTAAATGTTGGTAAGTTGATTTGTTTGTTTCTGCCTTGGGCTTATTTCTGTATGGTCGTTGTAATATTCACCTAGTACTCAATTTTCCTAAAAATACATGTATTTTCTTATTTATGTTCTTGCTTAATAATAGTTTATCATTCTAGTATAGTAACTTTTTCTTTTTTTAGAGTATTTGTAATCTCATCCATTTTGCTTTTTAGGGGGTCTCTTTAATGCAACATATCTAGTCACTTATTTATAAGAGTTTAGTTCTGTTAGCTTTGAGGAAAGGTCTTAGCTTAGGTTATCTATGGGTGAAATCCATAGCATGAGAAGGTTTGGATGGATTAGGATCTGTAACCATATAGATTATACCCACAGTAATGAGATCATGGATCTATTGAAGTAGTTTTAATAATCTCTCTTTGCTTCTTACTCTTCACACAAATAAAGCATGAACTATAATTCTTTTACTAATGATGTGCATAGGCAAGTGTGAAGGTGTGTATCCAGGTAATTTTTTTTTAATCTTTTTTTTTTTTTTTTTGGTTAGCAATGGGGTTAAGTTACTTGCCTATGGTCAGATAGCTAGTAAGCATTATGTGTCTGAAACTGGATTTGAACTTGGGTCCTCCTGAATCCAGGGCTGGTGCTCTATCAACTGCACCACCTAGCTGCCCCCCCCTTTTTTAATTCTTAAGACACATTTTAACAAAAATAGGAGCTTTTGAAAGTTAGTATATTTTTAATAAGTTATAACATGTGGGGAGCTGGGTTTATGATAGTCTGGTTTTGTTTTATGCTTTTCTTTTCCCACCTTATTCTAGAGGCTAAGAAAATCGTATGTGTTGTCATTAGCATTGGAATAATACTAATTGGTGCTGTGATTGCAGCTATCTTTCTTTGGAAGTTTGGTAAGTGCATTTCCCCTAATTTTTATAATGAAAACAAATGTTTTTAATGTATCTTGTGTGTTCCAAGCTCATTGTTAAAATTTTGCGGATTCTTGGACTGTGTTACCATTTATTAGGGGATGGCTGAACAAATTGTGGTAAAAGAAGATATTAGAATATTGCTGGATCTTTAGGAATAATATATGAATGAGCAAAATAGTCTCAGTGCCTGAGACAACTTGCCTAAGACTAAATCTTGTAAAGCAGATGTGGATTTACATTGGTAGAGGAAGTTCATCATTGAAAAAGCCCTACACTGATGTAATCATAGGTCTGTACTCCCCTAAAAGCTGTTGTAAAAGTGATGAATAGAAATATGGAATGTTGTAGAAATACAGAAATTGAGTGAAATGGTATAGAATAAAGAAGATAACACCCAAAGAATTACTGTAGCTATCTAAGTTAATACTGCAATAAATATCAAACAGCAACCAAACTCAGATCATACACAATGGACAACATTGGTACCATAGTGTAAAGAGAAAGAGATGAAGGGAAAAGAATTTCTACTTAATTCGGCATTATCTTTTTTTTTTAAATAAAGGTTAAGAGGTATAGCAACAAGTAGAGATAGTTCTTTTTACTTGAATGTAGGATAACTTTATAAAACTTTAATACTATAAATAATAGAGATTCAAAAACAATATTCAAGAGGTAGTAGTGGGACATTTTAAACAAAATTTTGTTTCCCTTGCACCTCACATAGTACTTGGCACATGCTAGGCACTTAATAAATGTTTGTTGATTGATTGAATATATATTTGGGTTAGTTTATTTGCAAATTTTGGGGATATGATTTATATAAAAATGAAATTTATCAATTAAGAAAATGATTAGGTAAATAAAAATTACTTTTCTTTCTCCTCTTTGTACTATTGTGGCTCTTTAAAAACAACTAGCTGTAAAGAATCCAGGCATTTTTCCCTTACTATAAACTAGAAACTGATCAATAAACATGAACAGTTCCATGTATAAAGGCTAGAAACGACAGATTCTTCATTAAACTGAAATCTACTGTAAATAGTTTGTTCCTTTAAATTTATATTAAATTATATATGGTAATACTAATGTTGGCTGATTGTCTTTCTCCCTACCTCCTTACTCTCCTCAATTCTCTACTTGTCTGTTTTGTGTATTTTAAAAATTGTGTATTGATGCTCTTTTCTTTCCCATCTTCCTTTTAGAATTTTTTGGTAGCACTGTCACTACCTTTCAACTCTTTTCCCAAACTCTTTTCCCCTTTACTAAAACATTCTCTTATCACAAAAGTATAGTAAAGTTAAACAAATTTGTGTTGTAATGGTTGTGTCTTGAAATATATATATATATGTGTGTATGTATATACATATACATATACATATACATATATACACATATACATACAAACATATGTTTCCAACAAGAAGTGGTGGTGTGTTTCATCTGGAGTTGTGATTTGTTATTCATTGTATTGATCAGTGTTCTCTTAGGTCTTTAAAGTTGTTTAACTTTATAGTGTTGTAGTCCTTGTATAAATAGTTCTCCTAGTTCTACATTTTACTTGGCATAATTTTATACAAGTTTTCCCATGTTTCTTTGACTGCATCCCTTTGGTTATTTCTTACAGCTCAATAATGTTACATTTGTTCAGCCATTCCTCAGTTGATGGATGCTCACTGTAATTCTAGTTCTTTGCTACAACCAAAAATGTTGCTGTAAATATGTTGATACATATAAGTCCTTTTTGTCTTTTTTTTTTTTAAACCTCTTTAGTGTACATAGGTGGTGGTGAAGTAAATGGCACAAAGAATGAATGGTGTAGAGTTTTTCTTATAATTCAGAATTGCTTTCCAGGATAGTTGGACCAATTCACAGCCTCATCGATGTACTACTGGTATGCCTGTTTTCCAGTAGCCTCTGCAACATTTTGTCATTTCTCTCCTTTGTCGTCTTTGCAATGTGATTATTATGATTATTATAATTATGTTATCCCAGAGTTGTTTTAATGTGCATTTCTCTAATTATTAGTAATTTAGAGTTGTTGCTTTTTCACATGGCTGTTGATATCTTATGCTTTTTTTCCTTGATAACTTCATCTTCATAGCTTCCAGGCATTTGTTTTTTGGGGATTAGCTCTTGTTCTTATAAAATAGCTATTTATATATCTTGGATATGAGACCTTTATCAAATAAACTTGCTACAAAGACTTTTTTTTTGCCAGTTAACTGTTTCCCTTCTAATTTTAGCTATATATCTTCATTTTGTATAAATACTTTAATTTTATAGAGTCAAAATTATTTATTTTTTCTGCTGTGATCTTCTGTCATGAATTGCTCAAGAACTCTTCCTCTATCCATTGTTGTGAATGGTACACATTATTCTCCTTTGATTTTTTTATGTTATGACCTTTTACTTTTAGGTTATATATCTTTTTGGAGCTTATTGTGGGATATGGTGAGAGATGTTGATCTAATCCTAATTTCTTCCAGACTATTTTCTACCATTTTCCAGTTTTTCCATCATTTTATGTCCTTAAATTACTAGTTTGTGATCTTGGGTTTATTAAACACTGCTGTTTTAGTGCTTTCTGGATTTTGTGTTCCAAATCTGTTCCACTGATCAATTTTTTTTTAACCAGTACCAAAAAGTTTTTGATTACTACTTTTTGGTCTAGTTTTAGATCTGAAATTGCTAATATTCATTTGTTCCTGTGGGATATACATATTTGGCTTGGCATTGAATCTGTAAATTAATGTAGGTAGTATCATTTTTATTATGTTAATGTGGCTTAAACATGAGCATTTAACATCTTTTCAATTTAGGTCTCTTTCTACAGAAGAGAGTTTTGTACTTATTTCTGTGTGCCTCTTGATAAATGTACATTTAAATATTGTATGTATTCTTTAATCATTTTGAATGGAATTTCTTTTTTTGTTGTGTTTTGTTGTGTAATGTACACAAAAGCTGATAATTTGTGGATTTACTTATCCTGCTTTTTCAAAGTTATTGCTATTTCTAAATTTTAATTTTATTATTTTTTCCTTATTAAAAAGCATTTATTTTCTTTCCCTTTTCCACTCCCCCTGCAATGAACAATTAAAAATAAAGAATATTCTCATAACAAATAGTGTATGGTCAAAACAAATTCCCACAATTGCTACACATTCCCACAAGTCCTATTTTATTCTGCATTCTAAGTCCATCATTTCTCTGGAAAAATATAGGTCTAGTGCTTCATCTTCCATCTTCTGGAATTTAGGTTTGTCGTTGCATTGGTTAGAATTCTAAAGTCTTTTGAAGTTGTTCATAATGTTGTTTTGATAGTATAAATTGTTCTCCTAGTTATGCTTACTTTATTTCACATAAGTTCATAAATTTCTTCTAGTTTCTTTTGAAACTATTTTATCAGTTCATTCACACAAACAAAAATTCTATCACCTTCATATACCATAATTTGTTTAGCTGTTCCTCAATAGGTGAGCACATTCTTCTTTTCTTATTTTGGCCACTACAAAACGAGCTGCTATAAATATTTTTGTAGATATGGGTACTTTTCTTATTTCTTTGATCTCCTCAGAGTATAGGTCTTCTGAGTCATATGGTATGTACAGTTTAGTGCCTTTTGGAGCATGGTTCCCAAATTGTTTTCCAAAATGACTGGGTCAATTCGATATTTAGCCAAAAGTACCCTTTCACAAAATTCCTCTAAAAATTATAATTTTCTCTTTTTGTCATCTTTGTCATTCTGGATGTGGGGTGGAACTTCAGAGTTATTTGCATTTGCATTTCTCTGATTATTAGTGATTTGGAGAAATTTTTCATGCGGTTGTTGTGACAGTATCTATCTGGGTGACAAGATCTATCAGGTTTCCTCCCTCAACAGGGATGCAATAGGGATAAGCTTTCCCTAAAAGGAAGCAAAACTGTCACTGGATTTTGTTTGGCCCCTGTCTCCTTTGACACAGATTCGAGACAATCTAAGAGCGTAGAAAGTCCCATCCACCTGCAGTCATTGCCACTCTGATTTGATGGACGTCTGAAAACCACAAGAGTCACCATACCCTTCTCTGTTAACTAGATGAATTTCTATATGGAGAATGATGTATCTCTAGAAACTAAGGGCCACTCTATCCTTATTGCATATACTTACCATGTTAGGGAAAGTTAACCTTTTGTTAACTAACTGTTCATTGACTTATGAGTGTCTCATTTCATGCTTACCCTTAACATTTGGTATAGCTGGTAATTGGAACAAGATGAGACGTTCTCATGGATCACATTGTGATTGAGCTGGGGGAATAACATTGCAAATACAGAGGGTCAGATGAATAGGTGGTCAGGTACTGCATGGTGGTATTAGGTCACATGATCATATATAGGAAGTCCCCTTGATGGGATAGGAAGCAAGCTGTTGCTCTCTGAGCAGTTAGCTCAGTGGCTTCTGGAGGAGACTCCTTGAGAGGGTAAAGAAAGTGCCAAGTCCTGCATTCTCTTGTTATTGAGCATCCAGCAGAAGTTGGACAGTTAACATAATAGGACTAAAATTTAGCTAGGTTAGTTTATTAAGCAATTAGAGACAGAGATCTCAGCTTTAAGGCAATGTGCAATGAAAGTTGAGGAGCGGCTAATGAAACTGACTTTGTAAGTAAGCTGATATTTCCTGATAGGGCTAGGGATCTCAGACCCTGAGGTTCTGGTTCTAGAAGTTCCAGTACCATTGCATCTCACTGAGACAGGAAAACAAGAGAGGACGTGAGCAAAAGACTTGGACACTCTCAGTGTGACTACAAGCCTTAGAATAATTTTATTACTGCTCTGGGGAGGAGGATGCTTCCATGAGCTGAGGGAACAGGCGGTGGGTAGGCCTTCACTAAAGAATTGGCAGATGGCATGAAAAGTTCAAATAGAGACCTGATGAGTCGTTGAGGCAATTACTCCTGATTGTGTGATGTTAACTGAGTCAATGCTGAAAGTCTCTCTTGGGAGGATTTCCATAGGCTGGCAGGAAAGCTATCTGAGGGTTCATTGCTACAGAATGAATTGCATTTATTAGAATCTCTAGACAGGGCCCACCTTTTCTTCCTTTTTTAGGTGGCAGGCCCCATAATGATGAATGACTGTCACAGCTACCTCCCATGGGGAGCTGATATGGGAGGGGCCAAAGTACCTAAAGGAAGTGAGTTTGATAGATGAGGAAGGGAATCTCACAGAATACCACACCCTATGACCAGCCTGCCTCACAGGCAATTCAGATCAGCTTTCTCAATGGAACAATGACAGAATGGCTTCAGACTTCAACTCTGGGTCTACCTTGCCATGTCACTGCAAACATGACAACTGGTCACTGGGTGAAATTTGACCAGGAGTTGAGGACAACTGTATTCTGGGTAAGTGAAGACAGACTTTATGGCAAATGTGGGTAGGAGTCACAGAGTCTCCTGCCCTGATAAATGGCAGGGCATTTCTCGACCTTTCCTGGAGAAGCTTTGTGTATGGGTCCTGAAACATGAGGTTGATAAGGAAGCAATTGATGGCAAGCTCATGAGGAAAATTGCAAAGGGGAATCTAGGATCCTTCAGCCCTACTTTAGCCTAAGGTATATCTTCTCAAGGCCCTGTCTTTTTCAGATTGTTCAGGGGAGGATAGAGAGGGCAGACCATGGAGGAAAGATGTGCTCTTAGGGGTCAGTATCTGGGTGGGCCCTTTCAGCGTTATTTATGCAGGTTACTGTGGGTGAGGCCAAATGAAAACCCTTGGAGTTACCAGAACCATTCCATGTAGTTCACACCAAACAATACCAGGTCTGGGTGGTGATGGGTTTTTCTTTTCCAGTGATGGAGAGGATGGAACCTGGAGTATTTTTTTTACCCTAGTTCCCCTTACCACAATCCTGTGTTGCCTATTAGGAAAGCAAATGACTCTTGACAGCTTACATGGGAAAATGAAGAGCTGAATAAAGTCCATCATTACAGCTGTTCCTGACCTTGTGAATGTTATAGAACAAGTGGCCCAGCCCAAGGAAAGTGATATGCAGTTATTGATCTTACTAATGCTTCCTCCTCCCACCCCATTCCTGGGGCTGAGATTAGTCAGGAGTAGTTTGATTTCACTTGGGAAGCAGTCCAAATATACAGTCCTTTCCCAGGGCTACCTGGACTCTCCCTCACACTGTCACATTCTGGTGGGCAAAGACCTGAAAGAAGAAAGAAGTCTTCCTTCCTGAAGGCATTGCTGTGAATTACTACATTGATGATGTAATGTTGACCAGGCCAGATAAGGCCACGGTGGCAGAAGCCTTAAATCAGATAATGGTCCATAGAAGGAAAGAAATCAACCCTAAGAAAATCCAGGGTCTTGTCCAGTGCAGTTTGGGTAGAGAAAGCCTAGAGGATTCCAGAAATGGTCCACAAAACAAATAAAAAAAAAAACAAAAACAACCCACTGTCAAAATATTTGGTGACACCCTATTTCCCAGAGCTAAGGCCCAGCAATCAGGCTGTGCCTTGAGCTTGGCATAACAACAATCCTTTGTGCTCTGGATGATCTTACCTTCTGGCAAAGTGTATTGCTTTGACTAGCACCAGGTGTTCATTGAGGGATTTATGTTTAGAGCTCACCCTATTTCCCAGAGACCTGAGAGCCATCCATCATACCTCTTAACATGCTCACAATCCCTGTTCCTTGTAATAGCTAAGTGAAACAAACCAGGTACTGCACTCCTGTTTCCTCCATGCTAACTTTGGCTCTCTTTGGGTCTGCAAGACACTCAACTTGGAGACTGTTCCCACAGGACCCAGGAACGCTGACTGTCCATGCGTGAGGCTGCCGTGGGAATGGCTAAGACTTAATTATGTCATGGTGCAGCCCAACTGTGGTTTTTTATGTATATAATACCTGCCTTTGTCCCATCATTAATCTCTCCTCCTCAGGAGGACTTTTGTGTGCAAGCATTTCTTTACTTTGAAATTTGTGGCCTAACTCTCCTGCCCCTGGCCTGCTTCGTGGGGCTCTTCCACCCACAGGGTAGAAGCCAGTTCTGGTAAGGTTAACACCAACAACTACTGACATTTTCCCCCCTTCCTCCTCCTCTTTCTCCTTCTTCCTCCTCCAATCTGGGTTAAGTGACTTCCCCAGGGTCACATAGCTAGTCAGTGTCTGAAGCCAGATTTGAACTCTGGTCTTCTTGACTCCAGGTGTAGTGCTTTATCTGCTGTACCACCTAGCTGCCTTCCTGACATTCCTTCTTGACAATCTAAGAAGGAAGGCTTTTTGTTGACTGATTTAACTATTAAGGTTTTAGAGAACCCACATTCACCACTGTAGTATACTGATGGTCCTCATTTACCAAGTTTCCTACAAATCTTTCAAGTGGGACCCAGAATGGGCTACAGCTCTAGAAGTTTAAAACTGGCTATGCTGCAGTCTCTCTCTTTGGGCCCTTATGATCCTACAAGGCCCATGTTTCTGGAGGTCAATTTCCAGAAAGACTATGTTCAATGAAGCCTTTGGCAGGCACGAAGAGATAGAAAGAATAAGAAACAGGCTTCTGGAACTCCCAAGTTTCCCCAAACAGCCGCTTTTGAAAAGCTGTTATTTGCCTATTTCCAGCCCCTCGTTGCTACTAAACAGATGACACAGGGTCGTGAGTCACCTAGTTCCTACTAAACAAATGACATGGGATCACGAGTCACCCTTTGTCTAGAGTCAATTTCTGTAACTGGTAGAGTACAATTCTGAGATTGGTAGAGTACAGGAGTCTTCTCTTGGAATATAAATAGAAATGTTAGATTAAAAAATCATACCTGGCTCCCTCTGGTGTTCATGCCCTTCATAAATTTAGTCTTTATGTAAGCAACTAAGATCTCCTGTACAGAGCCTAGAACCCTACCTCATCCTGGCTAAATTCCCTCCCACCCTCACTCTTTTAGAGAACTAGCTATTGAAGTAACTCATTTTTTCCTGATCAATTGATGGCTTCATCTGCTAGGAGAGAGGTGTACCCAAATGGACTAAGGGAGCTACTAATCTGTTACTGAAGCACCCAAGGGAATAAGGGTCCTGGCAAGTTCTAGTGGACTGAGCTTCAGGTTCGTGGCTGGCAGAGAAGATCTTTATCTCCAAATTCCTAAGCAGTGATGATGGGTCTAGCTAAGTGATCTCTGTCTAGCCTGGAGAAAACAATACCAGGTAATTGAACGTTCTCATTTTGGGAGTAGGACCAATAGAGAAATCTTATTGATGCCTTCCATTGCTTACAGTTGTTCGTAAGGCATGTCATCAGCTGTTAAGAGACATCATGTGCTAAACAACCAGGTTAGAGTCTTTATAAGAATAGCAGAGTTTGGGAGTGGGTCCCTTGCCAATCTGGAAATTGGGGTGGTTGATGCTATGTTTTGCTGAGCATAGAACCATGTGATCCTCTTAACTGTAAGGCAGGTATTTGTATATAATGTAGGGTCAAAATTGTCCAATCTGCAAAGAAAAGCAACTGAGGCAGAGCTCCAGGCAAAAAGCAGTTTATTAAAGGGTCCATGGCCCCCTCTAATCAAGTGGATCTCAGATCTTCCTCATGATCTTAGATACCCCTGGTCCCCAGGACCTTGTTTTTATAGGATCTGTTACCCAAATATGCAAAAGAGGCATGGTAAAATACAGAATCTTATTGGTTGTTAGACCTTGCTCTTGAGGGCCAAAAATGACAGGAGAGTCACAGGCTGGGTGAAAAACAAGGCATCCCTGCTGACGAAGTGGTTACAAGATGGTCACCTGCTCATGCTGAGCAAGACAGAGAGGTACAAAGTTGGGGGACGTTCCAAAGAATCAAATTATCTCACACTGTGTTTGGAAGTGGAATTTGAGCAGAACAAGATGGAAATACCTTTGTCAACATTCTTGTGGTTGTGCAAATGAGTTTTGTTAACTGGTAAACAATTATTGAACATTGCACTAAAGTTTGAGACCTACAATAAGAGCCTGTCTTATCCAATTATCCCTATATGATATGTGTAAAATCTAAAACTGATTAATACTAATTGGAATAGAGTAGGGGTCCAAACAAATCATTTCTCACACGAGCCGGGTTTTTGATTCCAGTTAGAATACCCACCTAACCAAAGTGACCCCCAACCTGTGGCAAAATGACACACCAGTATTAGCGAAAAATGGTTTTTTTCCTGCTAATCAACAGCTATGTAATTATTTGCCTGACTCAAGTCAGGTGTCCAACCTTTCTGAAGCCAGATTTATGACTTGATAACACCATCCTAGGAAGGGGAAAGTCTGGTTCAGTAGTTTCTGGGATTCAGTCTCTAAGAAGATTTACTTGATAATAATGGACTGATTGTCGGACATAGCTCTGCTGACCCTCTCCAACTTTTATTCCATTTCCAGAGTTGCCTGGGTCTTAAGGTCCTTGCCCCCTTCAGAGAACTCTGTATACTCTGGAGAACAAGTTCAAATCCCCCTCTTTGACAAGATTCCTTTCCTTTGGGATGCTTTTTAAAACTCCTTCCCAGAAAGGGGTTGGGGGACCAAGTTGTGGTCTTGTTGGAAGGTGCCTTGCCTTCTTGATAGCATGTGGTGAGGTGAAACTGTCACTGTGTAACTGTGATGAATGTGTATTTATTTACTTGGGAATAAAAGGGATCCTCTAGCTGACTTGGTGATAATTCTGTGTTCCAGGTTGGGGATGAGGGAATACTTTTTTTAGCCTCTGTGGAACAAGGGGTCAGTCCATCTGTAGAGGCCTCTGAAGAGGCTGATTTTGTATCAACCCCCTGATATGACTCTCAGAGAGGGAAAGTTTTTAATGGGTATTTGAGAGAATACTGAGTGGATGGTGAAATTGGGAGAACCTCAGAATTGATTTAGATCCTGGCAGAGATGGCATGCAAGAGGCTTATGACCTTATAGCCGCTTTACTACATTAATTTATTATGAAGAATTATTCTGTGTCATCATTTGTGATGTGGCCCTGATGCTCTTGGTTATTTTCACAGCCTTTTATTAGTAGGAAATTCTTTGACTGTGCATGTCTGATATTTCTGGTGCTGCTCTGCCTCACTGGCTAGTCATAATCACCTTGCATTAGGAGACCTTCTGGAAACTGCAGACATGTCGCAAAACCTTCCATGTGGACCAGATTGTTGAGATCTGAAATTTGGTTCCTTCTGAAAGCAGGAAAAACAGAATAAAAATTCTGATTTCTGTTTTCTTCCGCCCTTCCCCCTTTTCTTTCCTTTCCTTTTTGTTGATACTTTAGGCATAGGACCTATAATTTTCATTTCTTTTTCTCTTCCTTTTACCAAGAAGGTTGTTGAATAACAGTTTAGAGAGCATTTAAATCATAGATTTAATCAAGAATTTAAATAAAACCTTTGGTTAAGTTCTTAGGTCCCCTCTTCTATAATTTTTGCAAACAGTTTATGCAATGTTGGAATAATATTGGTCATAATAACAACAGCTAGCATTTATATAATGCTTTAAGTCTTACAAAGTGCTTTATAAATATTATATCATTTTATCCTCACGACAACCCTGGGAAATAAGTGGTATTATCATCCCAATTTTACAGATGTGGAAACTAAGGCAAAGAAAGATTAAGTGACTTGCCCTGGGTCACACAGCTGGTAAGTGACTCAGGTCAAATTCAAAATTAATTCTTCCTGACTCCAGTTCAAGCATTCTGTTGTAACCCCCTAGAAATGAATTGTTGTTCTGTGACTCCTTGTTAGAATTCACTTGGAAATCTATGTGATCTTGGATTTTTTTTTCTTTTGGAAGTTCATTTATAAATTCAACTATTTTCCTGATATTAGGTTATTTAAATAATTGGTTTATTTTGTTAATCTCGGTATTTTAACATTTTAAAGTGTTGCTCCATTTCCTCTGTGGTTTTTTTTGTTTGCATATAATTGGGTAAAATAGTTTTTGTTAATTTCCTTTATTTCTACTTTAATTATTGAAAATACTCCTTTAAATTTGTGATGAGAATCATTTTATTTTTCTCGCCTTTTGAGATCTACCATTTATTTTATTATTTTAAACTAAATGTAAAAAATAAAGCTCTCTGCTTATCAATTCAGTAGGGTGTTTTGTTTTGTTTTGTTTTGTTTTTTTTGCTTCCAGTTTTATTATTATTTCAATTTCAGAATTTCTACTTTGATGTTTACCTGTTTTTTTTTATTTGTTACTGTCTTAATTTTTTGAGTTGAATATTCTTAGTTGAATATCCAATTGACTGATTCTTTTTTTCTTTTGTTGATGAAAACAGTAAGTTTTTTTTCTTAGAATTGCTTTAATGCATCTCATAAGTTTTGGCATATTGTCTTATCATTGTAGTGAGATGAAATTTTCTATATCTATAGTTTTTCTTTTACCTACTGATCCAGTTGTCTTTTGATTAATTCTCTTTATTGAATATTTTCTTGCATTGTGATAAGGACAGTTTTGATGAGATCTTTATGCCTCCTCCCTCTTACGTGGTCAATTTTTTTTAAAGGTGCCATGCACGGCTGAGAAATATTGAAATTTCTTTCTGTTCCTATTCAGTAATAACAGAGATTTAACATTTCTAATATTTCCAAAGTTCTATTCAGAGCCTTAAGTACCTTCTTGTTTATCTTTTAATTGGGTTTATCTATATCTGAAAGGGATGCAATCAAGTCCCACACTATGACAGTTTTACTGTATATTTCTCCCCGTAATTTGATTGCTTTTCTTTAAAATTTAAATACAATGCAACTTAGTGCATATATATTGTATTGATATTGATTTATCACCTTTAATGACTTTAAACATTATATGCTTTCCCTGATTATCTTTTTTTTTACCATGTCTGTATTTCCTAAAACTTTGCAATTGTGATTTATATGAAGCATACTAGATTTTCCCCCCAAGTCCCTCATTTTATCTGTATCTGGATCTTTGTTTCAAGCATGTTTCTTCTTAGCAGTATATTTTTGATTTGGATCTTTAATCTATTTTGATATGTTCTTCCATTTTAGGGGTGTGCTAATCTCATTTGCACCTATGGTTTTGACTATTAATTGTCTATTTCTCTAAATCCTCCATTCTTGTCTATTTTCCTCCCTTTGTTCTCAACCTCTCACTTTTTTTTTTAACAAATAAGAAGAAAATGTTAAAGAGAGGGACTTTGCCTATCACCTGTGATCTATTAGTGAAGTGGTCTGTTTTTGCTATATTGCCTCTCATTCTTCCCCTTATCTTGCCTCTGATAGGTTTGAATATTTCCTTCTTTTCTTTTACTCTCCCCTTCACACTCCTTGCTTCCAGTTGGAATTTGTTTTACTTATCACTATTCTTTTACCTATCATACCTTCTCTCTTAAATCCCCTGCCTTCTTCCCTTTTCCTCGGACATTTCCTTTTTGAGTTGAATGATTTCTAAACCTCTGTCTCTGTCTGTCTGTCTCTTATTCTGTTTAATATTTCTTTGGTTCAGATGATAGTGAGATTCCTAGGATGCCCACTATTTGAATACTCTTCATCTTATGTAGCTCTATTACATAGTAGTAATCCCTCTCCTCTTCCTTTCTTTCCTCTCAGTATAGTTGCTTATCTCTCTCATTTATGTCTTCTAATACTATCAAAACAGAAAAAAATAACCTTTAGTTTCTTAGTCTATATTATTTTTCTTTGTGACCCTTGGGGATATGAGGCTTCTGAGAAGACATTCCTCTTTTCTTCCTATTTAGCATGTAAACAAATTATTTCCATATTGCCTTTCAGTTGAACAAATGAATATACCACTCAGTTTTCCCTGCATTTCCATTTCAATGTCTACTCATTTCTGATCCTTTTCATCAGAAATGCTTAAAAGTCATCTCTATCATGAAAGTCTGTTCCCTTTCCATCATAGGATTATACTTAGTTTTTTCAGACAAATTTTTCTTGATTGAAAGCCTTTATCTTTTGATTTTTAGAATTTCATTTTCTAAGCTTTCTGAGCTTTTATAGTGGCTCTCAATTCTTGTGTCATTGTGATTATGGTTCCTTAGTACTTGATCTCTTTGTTTTTGGCTGGTTCTTCTTTGACCTGGAAATTCTAGATTTTAGCTATGATAATTTGAGGATTTTCCATTCTGAGGCTTCTTTCTGAACTTAACTTGGATTCCTTTTGTTTTTACTTTGCCTTCTTGTTCATTTATGATTTCTTGGACACCATTATTCAGGCATTTTTTTTGGTCATGATTTTCAAGTACTTCAAATATTTTTATATTATCTCTCCTGTACATATTTTCCAAGTCATTTGTTTTCCATAAAATATTTCTGATATTTCCTTTTTTTCGATTTTGTAATTTTGTTTTAATATTTCTTGTCTCACTGAGTCATTGTTTTCCATTTAGTTCATTCTGACTTTCAGGGTAATCAGTCCTTGCCTGAAGTTTCCCACCATTTCTTTTAAGGTGCCATTCTCCTTGCCATTTTATCCTCTCTAGCCCTTACATTTTGTTTTATTTCTTCCAGGTACTCTTATAATCCTTCTGGCAAGGACACTTTTTTTCTGAGACTTTAATTGGACTTGTGAGGCTGTTCTTTGCTTCCAAGTTTACCCTTTGGTTGACTCTCAGTCCAAGGTATTTCTTATATTATTTGACTTCTCTTTGTTTTTGTTTTTTTCCACATCAGCACCCTCGGTGTCTAGGTAGAAGGCTTGTGCTTTGATCAAACTCTACTCCTGTACTTCTGGATGGTGTTTTGTGAGGTGATATGACCCTGTATTAGAGTTAAGACAATGTCTGAGAACAGGAGGAAGCATATGTGAGAAATATTATAAAGATAACATTGATAGGTCGGTTTGGTTCTGGTCCTGGCTGCCTATGTATTGCGCGTCTATTAATTTTTGGTTGAATATTTTGGAGTCACTAAGTAAAGTATAATATCGTTTTCAAAATGTGATAAATAGGCATGACATTTTCAATTGTTAGGGCCTTGTCATCACTTTCCTTCATTTCTGGAACTTTGAGGTGATCTCATAAAATCTGATTTAAAATTGATATAAAAGCCTTGTAGTTTACCCTGCATCCAAACAGGAATCCGCTCTACAACATCATTGACAAGGGGGTCATCTAGTCTGAAATAAATGATGTGTTAGTATTTCTGCTTTTCCTTATTTTGGCAGGAGGTCATTATATGCTAAAACATGATCAATTTTTGTAAAGGTACCATGAAAAACTAAGAAGTATCTAAGTTCACTTCTATTTTCATTCATTAACCAAAAGAAAAAATATTATTTCTAATTGTTTTAAAGTTCTTGTCAGGTTCTCAACTTGTTTATTGTTTAACTTTTGGTTAGGATTTGTCTAGGTCTATAAGGGGTCCACAGTAAGTTTCCCCACCGTTATAATTTTGCTGTCTAATTCTTTAGTTTGTTTAACTTTTACATTAAGTTTTTAGATGATGTGCTATTGGGTATATTGATGTGTTCTTTTATGGTACCTTTAATAATAATATAATTGCTGATTTCTCTTTATCATGTTTATATTTACAATAGCCTTATTGGAAATTATAATTGCTACCTCTATGTTTTTGAGTTTAACTGACATGTAATAGATTTTGCTCCAGCCCCTCGTTTTAACTCTTTATGAATCTTTGCATTTTAGGTATGTTTCTTATAAATAACACATTCATGTATCTCCCTCAAACATTTGACTTTGTTTTGCCTACAACTCTTTCCTTACCTATCCTGTCCTTCCTCTTAGATCCCTCTCTACCCCTCCTTGTTCCTGTTCCTTCCTATTTCCCTGTGGAGATTAATGTTTTTCTATAGCAAAATCTCAGTGACTATGAATAGGTGTGTGTAATTGTATTAAAAAGAAATGTGATTCATTGGTTGCTTGTTCCCCCCCACCCTTCTTTCCATGACTCTGTATTCTTTTTTTTATGTACCTCTATAATATAATAGTGATTTACTTCTGTTCTTCCTTTTCTCTTCCCCAGTGTAGTACTCTGTCCCTACATTTTTTACTTCTCCAAGACCATTAAAGCATAATAAAACTACCCACAGACCCTGTGTCATCTTTACCTTTCTCTATGACCCTTAAAGAAATTAGGAATCTGAGAAGACATTTTTAAATAGCATGTAAACAATTCATCCTTATGTACTCCTTTTTAGTTAAACAAGTGTATGTTCCTTTCGGATTTTCTCTTAGTGCTTGCATTTTCATTGGAAAGTATCTACTTAGTTCTGGCCTTTCATCAGGAATATTTGGAAATCTATCATTCCTAGTAAAGGTCTATTCTCTTCCACTCCTAGAGTATTACACTTTGTTTTGTCAATGAGTTACTCTTTTTTTTTTTTTTTTGCTAAGTCTTTACGCCTTGACTTTTGGAATATTGTATTCTAAGCTCCCCTCTCCTTTCTAGTTCCCATTGTTAAATCTTATGGATTCTTTATTGGGGGTCCTTGATACTTGAACTCCTTTTTAGCCTCTTGTAGTTTTTTTTTCCCATGACGTCGAAGCTCTGGATTGTGGCTATGACATTGTTGGAGTTTTCATTTTGGGATTTCTTTTAAGAAGTCAACTGTTTGTTTCTTTTATTCTCATTTTCCCTCTGGTTCTAAGAGTTCTGGGTGGTTTTTAATTTGTCATTTTTAAAAAATATGATATCTAAACTCTAAAGGACTCATGATGAAAAATGCTGTCCACATCCAAAATAAGAACTATGGAGTCTGAATGCAGATTGAAACATATTATTTGCTATCTCTTTTTTTTTCTTTCTTGTGGTTTCTCCCATTTATTCTAATTCTTTATAACATGACTAATGTGAAAATAAGTTTAACATAAATGTATATGTAGAGCCTATATCAAATTGCACACCATCTTGGGGTGGGGGGGAGGGGAGAGATGGGGAGAAAATTTGGAACTCAAAATCTTATGGAAGTGAATGTTGAAAACTAAAAATAAATACATGCATACAAAAGTATGGTCTCTGGACTTTTTTTTTGGTCATGGTTTTCATATTATCTGATAATCATGAAGGCCTATACCAGGCTGGTTGCAGTGTCAAATGAGAGAACAGACCATATTTGAGGGATATTATGAAGGTGAAACAGTCCTTGGCAACAGATTTGTATGGCAGAGTGAGGGGCTGAGAAGGACATTAAGGTTCTCAACTTACGTGAATGAGAGGATGGTTATTCCTCTGACAGTAATAGAAACATCTGGGAGGGGGAAGATTCTGAGGGAAAGATAATGAATTCAATTTTAGACATGTTGAGTTTAAGATAACTAATAGACTACTAGAGATATGATTCTGGAGGTTAGCAGAAAGTAAGTGGCTTGGCAGCATAAAGGTGATAATTAAAACCAGGAGAGCTGATAAAATCATCAAGTGAAATAGCATGGAGGGAGAAGAGAAGAGGTCCCAGGAGAAAAGCCATGTGGGACAACCACAGACAGTGACCTGGAAGATGATTCCATTTTTTGTTCTGTCTTTTCTAGTTCAAAGATTATTCTTTTTGACTAAGAAAGTACAAACAGAACTAAAATACTTTGCCAAGATTACTTTCATATTCTTGGAGTTGCACAATTTTCATTTATTTTTTAAGCTTCAGAAATAGAAGAAATTTAAAAATTAACATATATGTGTATGTCATATATATACATATAGGCATGTATATGTATATGTATGTATATAATTGTGTATGTGTATATATATATGTAAAATTTTTATTAGCAAATGTGAATAAAATTTATTAGTAAATATGAACAATTAGCCAATAACAAAAAATACTCTTTCAGGTTACTGAGGGTGATGCTTTATCTGGTGACTTGAAAATGATTAATATGTTTTCCCACTAGTATTGACAGTATTATTTCTCTTAATGGAGGGGCCCTATTGGTTTATAAGTTTTTATTATACTTCTAAATTTGCTAAAATTATATATAGCATTGAGAGGAGCTAAAAACCTAGTAGAATTTGTGATTTATTACTCTTTTCCTTCTAAATGAGTTTCACGTGTACATTTTATGTGCTCTTTTTTTCTCAAAGTGAAAAATAGCTGCCCAAATTCTGGAATAGAATGTGGAACTTCAGGAACTTGTATCAGTGCAACTAATTGGTGTGATGGAATATCACATTGTCCCAGTGGTGAAGATGAGAATCATTGTGGTAAATATATCTAGAAATTAATAATGAGAAGGTACTGTCTTATGTAGGACTTCCTTATTGCTTAGAAATTTTCCTATTCACCAAGTGATTTTTGTTTTCAATGACATTCACAATGCAAGTTGGTTGTCTTCTCTGACACCAACCTTATTAGGGACATGTGGCAGGACCATGATATACATTTATGGAGAGAAGCCCTTCCAGTGCTTCAAGGATTTGGGATTTTATTCAATTACAAGTAGGAAAAAGTTAGGAGAGTATTCTAATCATAAGTAGTTAAAAAAACTATTTAAACTTTTGTTAAGTGGACATTTGAAAGCAGATTGTAGAGATAAAAGACAGAATTATCTTCGAAAGTAGATATCTTTAAATTTATTTTGGACATTTGTTTTTCAAGATGATATCAAATTATATTGTAGAAAAATAATTAGAATAAGAGCAAGGAATAATGTTTATTAATAATTATTGTTAATAGTTAATAATATAATAATGTTATATAACAAGAATGTTAATAATCATTGTTTAGTGGTTATTTAAAATATTTTCTGCAAGTTGGTGAATTCAATATAACTTCATGACAGTTGAATGAAATTTTAGAAACTGTTTATAAATTTTGTTACATATTATTTCAGTACCTCTACTGGTAATTCTATTTGTTTTCAATGAGATTTAAATTTTGTACTCTTTTACATTGCTGTTGACTGATATTTCAAAATTGGAAACAGATTATGTTTATAAGTCTACATAGATATATACACATATAAGTATATATACATATTTAATTTTTTTCTCTCTTCTGGAGCTTAAAAACAAGCCACATGGTACCATTTCAAGAGTATTAAAACAACCTCCACAAGGTTATCCTTTCCTTCAGATCTTACTTGGCCAGAAGGGACCAAACTTCTCACACTGCTCCCTTGTGAACACTCTTTTTCTTTTTTCTTACACTACCACTTTTTTCCTCTGAATTTACTTAGTCTTTGGGAGAAGACAAAGACTTTTCCCCTTTCCTTTGCTCTGTTTTCTGAAAACAGGCTTGACAACCGTACTTTTAAGTGCTTTTAAGAGTTGTACTACTAAGAACTATATTAAATATAAGAACTAAATGTGACAAATAAAAAGGAAATTACAAAATTTAGAGAGATCTTCTCTTTCAATCCTGTTTCTAAATGCAGATGTAAGACTTTGCATTTTCTTAGTTTTTTCTTTTCTTTTCATCTTATCACCTCCTTTCTTAAGCATTTGATCTTGTGTAGGGTCAACCAGGCTAGATGTTAGATTGAATTCTAGGAGCTGATATAGATTTCCTTTGGCAAGACTTTTAGGTATCTTAATTATTCTAGAATCTATTTCCCATATCATTTGTTTATACTAAATTTGTGTTCAGGTAGCACACACAGATGTACTCAAGTACTCAAGAGAGGGCTTAAGTCTTACCTTTCTCTGAGTTTCTGGCACCCTAATTTAGGAATATATAATGTTCCTTTGCCCCAGACTAGGCAATGGATTCTGTCCTTGCTCCCTGGATGAGAATGAACATTCTCTGGCTGGTCACAAGACCTTATTCACACCCTGATTTCCCTCCCTCCCTTTTCTTGAGATCACAATAATCAGACTCCAAGCTCTTTCTCTTTCTTGACCTTGGTCCATTCTCTTTGACTTGGGTTTATTTGCCTGAGGCAAATATCTTAACAAGGTTATGACAATTAGCTCTGCTTGTGAGAATGAAATGACTTCCATATATTTGGAAGAGGGTTGACTTCCAGTTCTTTGCCTTTGTTGACACACACTCTAGCCAGTGAACAGTGACCTGAGGCATAGTAATAACACCTACCTTCCAGAGTTGTTGTGAGGATCAAATGATATAATATTTGTAAAGCACTTAGCATACTGCCTGGCATAAAGCTTAATAATGCTGGTTTCCTTTCTTCTGGTTTTACAAATAAGGAAAGTAAGGGCCATAGAGGTTAAGTGAAGTAAACACAGTGATAGGACAGAACTGAGACTCTATCCTAGATCTAGTAACACCAATTACAATGATAAGCCATTGTGTGGACTTGTGCAAGCCAATTTTGCTCTCTAGTTCTTAGTTTCTCATGTAAAATGAAAGATTTGGCCATGTTGGTCTCTAAGAAGACTTCCAGCTCTAGGATTCGACAGATCTCTATAAAATAAGGATTTTAAGTTATTTATACATATCTAAGTGAGATAATGTAAGCCCTTGTTTTTTTTTTTTAATGAAACTTACTGAAACAAATCTCTATTTTTAAATGCAGTTCGTCTCTATGGACCAAAATTTATCCTTCAGGTTTACTCATCTCACAACAAATCCTGGTACCCTGTGTGCCAAGATGATTGGAATGATCACTATGGAAAGATAGCATGTAAAGATCTGGGGTATAACACGTGAGTATGACATATCTAATACGTAATTTGTCTTTGATGTCTTTGATGTCCTTACTTGGTCATGAATGGAGAGATGTTTGGACAAGTTTAAGTATGAATGAGCTATAAATAATTGCCAACAGAAATCTATGTCCCTAATAAAGTTGGTGTCAGGGAGGACAACCAACCTGCATTCTGCCTCCTTTTAAACTCTTGAAGACAACCATCATGTGGAAGAGAGATTAAACTTGTTCTGCTTGGTCTAAAATATTAGTATGAGGAATGATGGCTAAAAGTTGCAGTGAAGAAGATGTACAGAAAAACTTTCTAATTGTTGGAGTTATCCAAAAGTAGAAGACTTGCTTTTGGAGGTAGTGGGTTTCTTATAATTAAAGATTTAAAAATGTTTTAATATCAAAGTCATTCCTCTCCCTTCCATCTCATCTCTCTTCTTCATTTAATTGCTTTGAAAGACAGCAAAAACCTCTGATGCAGTGAATATATTTAACAACATGTGCAATATTCTGTCTTTGTAGTCCCTATTCTCTATGCTGTGAAGGAGGAGAGAGTTCGTTATCTTTTTTTCCAGGATCTTCATTTGTGTTTCTGTTACTCAGAATTCAACATTGTTGTATTATTCTCTTAGTTTTGCTTATTTTTCTCCTTGTTCCATTTATTTTGCTTATCAGAGGAGCCAAAACTAGATTACCTATTATCAGGATGATGTAGAGAGGATTACTGTTCATGTAGTGTAGGGGCTGGACTTGGGTCATGGGATTATAAATATAGAGCTGGAAAGCACCTTAATCTAGTGCAACCCCTTTGTTTTAAAGATGAGGTCCAGGGAGGTTAAGTGACTTGCTCAATGTCACACAGGCAATAAGCATAGAGGTAGAACTGACTGGGTCTTACCAGATGACCTACCAGGTTCTCTGACTACAGAGCCAGTGTTTCTCTGTACCACACTGCCTTGTTTGAGGGTTCTTTCCAGTTCTGAGATTCTCTGAAATATTCATTAATTGCCAGTTCTTGTGCATACAACTGACATGAATTAAAAGTCAGAGTCAGTTTCTGGGTGATTAATAATCAGTTTATTAATCAGGCTAGCTGATAATCAATGGACTGATGGTCAGTGGTTTCCAAAGACAAACCATGGAGATCCCTGAATGCTTAAATATGTTTGGAAAGGAAGATGCCCCTGAAAGGTGAAAATCTTGATTTGATGAACAATTAATGAGGGAATGGACATATTAATGAGAAGATCGGCTAAAAGTCTTCAGTTCCTCCCACTGAGAACGTGACTTGATTATGAGACTCAGCCTCCTTCAGCAGTCTGGAAGGAATTCATCTCTATCCAGACCACTTTGGTTGATTTTCTCCTTAATGAGCCAAGGTCCCCTAGACTGCAATGGAGGGATACAAGCACATGGGCTCAGTGGTTTAGGGCTGCAATGTACCTAGATTAGATTCTGTAGATCATTCTAAATAGAAGTAAGGTCCCCTATTTGGGTGGGATCCATTCAAGATCATTGAGCAGGTACCCTGAATATTAGGCCAATCTCATCTGTCAACCTTGTCCTTCAGAGGCTGGCTGAATGACCTACAAGGGTTAGTCTCGAATGAGGAAATAGAAAGGAAAAAACCCTAGTCCTAATTTAATAATTGGTTATTAATATTGTAGAAAAATCATCACTTCCACTGCTGACATCTAACAATATCTTTTTTATGGTCTCAGCCCTCAGTAATTTTAGTTTTAAATAGGGAAATTGCACATGTGCCCAACAGTAAAAACAGTCAAAGTCTGAGCCATATTCCATTTCCAAATGATTGGTTCAGACAAATGCTACATTCAGGTGAAAGAGAGAGAGAGAGATCATTTGTCCAAATTAGAATATTCAGGGAATATTCAGGGAAAGCTTCATGGAATTAATGGGATTTGAACTGGGTCTTGATGGGTAAGCATTAAGTTTGGGATAATGGTATAAGCCATTACACAGAGTGTAGAATATAGAACACAAGAACAGAAAAGGCTTGTTCTGATCTGGTGAATTAGATCAGCCTGGCTACAATGGAGAATTTCTATAGGGTAATAATGAGAGAGAATTCTTGAAAAGTAGGAGTTCTGAGGTCAGAAATGAAGTTGAATTGGCATTTTTCATGTTGTCCATGGGAAGTCAATGGTTGCAAATTTCAGTGAAACCTAGAAGCCAAAAACAGTTGGATATCACCTCCTCACCTGAAGTATGATGCAGTGACTACAACTTGTACATGAAGAGAACAAAACATTGTTTTTATAATGTGTCACATATATATGTATGTGTATACACACACACACACACACACACACACACAATACAATGACTCTTGTCCTCTGAGCAACGATGAGAAAATTTGCCACTCTTCCTTTCATTGAAGAGATGACTGTGAGTAGTGAACACCGTAAGTGTTGTCACACATAGTCAGTGTGTTCATTTTGCTGATTTACAAAATAAATCTGAGACAGTTTGAGTGGTCCTGAATGTTGATTTGCTACAGTGAGAACTATATCTACCCACACTTAACTCATCCCTCTGCTTTGTTCAGTCTATAGAGAGCACTAAGTTCTCAATTAAGGGGTATAGTATATATTTTGGCCACAACATGGACAGTCATGGATCACTTGTCTGGTGTCTTGGAGGCTTTCCAAAAGCCTACAATCTTCCTTACAGTAGCTCACAGGATTTCTTTGTATCTCCAACACTTAAGCATAGGTCCTGGTGCATACTAAGTACTTAATAAATTCTAGGTAAGTCACAGGATTTCACTTTCTCACCCTCCTCACTCCAACCTTGAGTTCCATGTCTATGCCTCCAAATGATTTCAAAACAAAACAAAACAGAACAAAACAGGAAAAGCTCTCATCCCTGCTCTCTACCCTCATCTTGCTTGTGGTGTGAGTGTATGAGGGGGGAAAGTGTGAGGGCCTTTTCATATTTATGACTGATTGAGCCAATTCATCAGCAGTTAGATAGTTTGCTTTTTAATGACCATGTGTTTTTTAAAATACAAGGTAGCTATGAAAATGTAGCATAATAAAACTAATGAAGCTTTTGAAAAGCAAGCCGCAGCAAAACTTCCGTAAACGATTGATTTCTTCTTTCCCCTACAACTTACACATATGGAGAAAGAATAAAGGGAAAGAACAGCTGATTTTGGAACTTAATCAAGGCTGCTTTGGGAACCCTGTGATGAAAGGCAGGGGGAGCACATGTTGGAGGCTAACACAATCTTATACAATTGGAAATTTCATAGCATGACTGGTTCTGTCATTGCTCCCTCAAATGGTTCTTTGGAGTGGTTTCAGTTATCACTTTGCTCTCTTTAGCTTTTCCTTGCCAATGGGGTTTTGGACCAGGTGTCCTGTAGTTCTACATTGACTCAATCTCCTAGTATTTATTAAGTATTTGCTATGTACTGGGAACTATGCTATGTGTTGGGGATACAAGGAAAAGCAAAAGAAAAAAAATTTTTCTGCTCTTAAGGAGCTCACAATCTGCAAACAATATTGCAAACAACAATGTACAAACAAGATATATGTGGGATAAATTGCAGATAGTTTTACAGGGAAAGCAATAAGATTAAGATAGGCTTCTTAGAGAAGGTGGAACTTTAGCTTTGATTTGAAGAAAGCCAAGGAAGATAGGAGATAGAGGTGAAGAGGGAGTGTTCCAGGTACGAGGGACAGCCATGGAATGGTCAGTCAGGAGAGGGAATGTAATGTGTGAAGAATAGCAAGGAGGCCAGTGTTATTGGATCAAAGAGTATGTGAAGGAAATAAGATACAAGAAAACTGAAGAGTAGGAAGGAGCCAGGTTATGAAGGGCTTTAAAAGCCAAACAAAAGAGTTTATATTTGATTCAGGTTGGGAGCCTGGGTAAGTGGGAGGGCAGTAGTACCCTTGCTAGTAATAGAGAAATTAAGAAGAAGGGAGGATTTGGTGGGAAAGATAATGAGTTCATTTTTGTACATGTTGAATATAAAATAATGTTTACACGACTTCCAGTTTGAGAGGCAGTGAAAATGCAGATTAGACATCAGGAGAGAGGTCAGACAAGTAGATCTGATTGTCATCTGCATACAGATGATAATTGAATCTGTGGGAGCTGATGAGATCATAAATAAAATGTTATAGAGAGAAAAGAGAAAAAGGACTTAGGACAGAGTCTTTAGGGACACTCATAGTTAGTGGATATAATGTGTATGAATATCCAGCAAAGAAGAGAGAAGGAATGGTTAGCTAGGTAGGAGGAGAACTAAGAGTAATGTCATGACAATATGAACAAGTTGATGATTGACAGTGTCAGTGACTGCAGAGAAGAGAAGAAGGCTAAGGATTCAGAAAAGGCTATTAGATTTGGCAGTTAAGATATCATTGCAAACTTTGGAAAGAGCAGTTTCCACGGTTTGAGGTCAGAAAAAGGAATGTAAGGGGTTAAGAAGAATATGAGAGGAGAGAAAGTGGATGCATTAATTACAGAACTCATTCTCAAGGATCTTGGCCACAAAAGCATGGAGTGATATGGGATGATACCTAGTGGGTGTGAAAGGAGATCAAATGAGAGTTTTGTTGAGGATGAGCTAGACAAGGGACTGTTTGTATGTAGCAGAAAAGCAGCAAGTAGACAGGAAGAGATTGAAGATAAGTGAAAGAATGGTCATTCTACCGAAGAAAATGGGATGGAATGGGATCATTTGTGCATGTAGAGGGGCTTGCCTTGGTAAGAAGGGCCACCTCTTCATGTGAGGTAAGAGCAGGGGAGAAAATAGTGACAGAAGACATTTTAATGATGTTAGTTGAGGAACAGAGGAAAAGAGAGAGCTCTCCGTGAATGGCCTCAGTTTTTTCAGTGAAATGCGAGGCAAGGTTCTCAGCTGAGAGGGTGCAGAAGAGCAGCTATGGGAAGTTTGTGGAGAGATAAAGGTTTTGGAAGAGCTGCTGTGGTGAGTGGGATAGTAGATCGATTAGGGAGGTGTAAAAGAATTGCTTTGCAGCAGTGAGGTCCTACTTGAGATTTTGTGTCACAAATTTGTAGTGAACCTTTGTGGGGATCATAAGTGCCCAGCCTACAAGAAAGACCAGTGAGGCAGAGCTCAGAGTCAAGGTCACTTTACTAAAGGGCCCATGGGCCCCTCTAATGAAGTGGATCTCAGATCTTCCTCACAGTTTGAGATGCTCCCTTCTTCTAGGACTTTATTTTTATTGTCCATTTGTCCCATTTTACTTTTTAGGGAGTTGTTTTGTTCAGTGTACTTTTTTTCCATCTTGTTAACTGTATTTTTTTAAATTTTTTTTAATTTTAAATTTTTTTTATTTTTTAGTGAGGCAATCGGGGTTAAGTGACTTGCCCAAGGTCACACAGCTAGTACATGTCAAGTGTTTGGTCTGAGGCTGGATTTGAACTCAGGTCCTCCTGACTTCAGGGCCAGTGCTCTATCCACTGCACCACCTAGCTGCCCCTTGTCAACTGCGTTTTTAAAGGAATTGTTCAATTTTTCTTGTACCTCCCTTATTTAACTTTTAAAATCCTCCTTGAGCTCTTCCAAGAAGGCTTTTTGGGCTTGAGGCCAGTTCATATTCCCCTCTGAGGTTTCAGATGTGAATACTGACAATGTTGTCCTCTCCGGAATTTGTGTTTTGATCTTCCTGTCACCAAGATATTTCTCTATGGTCACTGTTTTTCTGCGTTGCTTTTTGCTCAAGTTCTTTGCCTTCTTTCTGGCTTTTAAAGTTGATCTCTGCTTCTGGGGCCCAGGGGGCACTGTACCAGGCTTTCTTGTGCTGGGAACTAGGGGTCTGGTTACTAGTTTGCTGAGGTGGGGCTTGCCACTGTCTTGCTGGGTCCTTTCCTATACTGGTCCCCTTCAGCCACAGCAAGAGGGTCCTTTCCCATTAATCCCCCTTGCCCCGGGAGCTAAAAGGCTGTTATATCTAGTCTTTCTGTTGACTCTACTATTTCAGGATTTTTCCTGGGGCAATATTCTCTGGGTTTTTCAAGGTCAATAAGGGAGGGTGAAAGCTACTTACTGCTTATTCTGCCGTCTTGGCTCCTGAAAGTCTAAAAAGGTGACTTTCAAACATTCAGTCTGTGGGCTAATATTAGCTCTAGAAGCAGCCGCTACTGCTGCTTATTCAGTCACTCCCAAGGCCTGTTCCTGGTTTGCTGGTGCTGGAGTTGTATTGGTATGCCATGCAGCTCTACGCTGGACTGTGCTTCTCTCTCACCCAATTCTGATAGGCCCCTCCCACTGACCTTCTAAGTTGTCTCTGTGGGCTGAGGAAACTGGAAACTGCCACTGCTTTTGGTAATTCAGTACCCCCAGGCCTGCTCCGGCTTAGCTTAGGCTGGGTCTGCACAGCACCCTGCATGCTGGATGGTCCTCTCTCAGGCCAGTGTAACAGACCTTTCTTGTTGACCTTCCAGGTCGTCTTAGGCTGGAAATCTGCCTCACTCTGTCTCTTTGTGCCACCCTAGAATTTTTTCAGAGTCACTTTTTAGAGGTATTTGGAGAGATTTGAGTGAGAGCTCATGTGAGTCCCTGCTTTTACTCTACCATCTTGGCTCCTACCCCAGGGCTTTATTTTAATAAAGCTTGATACCAGTTTGATACTTGAACATTCTAGAGGTGCTATACAAAGTATAGAATCCCTTTGGTTGATTGACCTTGCTTAGTGTGCCAAAAATGATCCATTAGCTAGAAATGGTATGTTAGTGAGCATGGGGCATCTCCACTGACTAAGTGGTCATAAGATAGTTACTTCCTCATGTTGGACAAGAGAGAATGGTTTGGAGGTACAAAAATAAGTTGGGGGACTTACCACTTAATTGAGTCACCTCTGCCACACTGAACTTGGTCACCGTAACAAGAGAAAACAAGGGTGGAGTTCCTCTAGTTGGCTTCCTATGATTAAGTGAGTGAATTTACCATCTGCAATTCACAGCTCTGGGGCCTAATGTACAGAACTTATAATCACTACCCCTATGGAATCATATCAAACTGATTAATACTGATTGGTATAGAGTATGGGTCCAAATGAATTAATTCTCACTCCTTGTCAGCCCAATGATAATAGCGTGTAATTTTCTCTAGCTTTGTTCAGTATCACATGAGAAAGAGTGAAGGTATTGGATGGGGGGGAGTAATCCCAGGCTGAGATTGGACAGGGCAAGATTTTTGTTAGAGGCAAGAGACTTGAGAAAAGTGTATAGAGTATACAATATAGAATTCGGTGGGTTCACCAAAGGTTCAAGATGGAGAAGGAAACAGAATGTAGTAAGTGCAGGGGTGACGGTCTGGAAAAGATCAGAGCATTTAGAGGGAGGATTTAGAAGTTGTGGTGAAGACAAAGAACAGGGTTTGGAGTTACAAGGGTAAGGGAAAGGTGGAATGATAACAGATTATGATCAAATAAAAGGCATTTTAAAAATCACAAACATGGGTGTGGAATATTAGTGGACGATGACAAGATCAAGAGTATGATCTTGTCATCTTTGTGTATGGCAGAGGTGGGTTGAGGACAAGGTCATAGGAGATGAGTAAAATGAGGAATTGGGAGGTTAGATTGTTTGAGTGAGTAGCAATATGATGTCAAAGTCCCCTGGCATGATGGCTGGAGTTGGGGAGAAGATCAAGACCATAAACTAGACACTGAATTCATCAAGGAAGGAAGGAGATTGTTCTGGAGGTCTGTAGATCATAGCCACCAAAATCTTGATTGGGTGATAATTATGGATTGGATAAAGTTTTACTGAGGATGGTGGTAGGAGAGCCTGGAAGTAGCAATGGTGAGCAAGAAGTCTTCCAACTCCTTCACCATGGCTAGTGAATCTGGGGTTTCAGTGAACTTACAACAGCACTGGAAAGGTAGTCAGGGAAGCTGTGTCATCAAGTCAAGTCTCAGTGAATGAAAGAAGACAGAGGGAGCAAGACAGGAAAAAGGTATAAAATGAAAGCTAGTTTATTACCTGTGGATCAGGTATTCCACAGAGCACAGTGGAAAGATTAGGTAGCTTTAGAGTTGGAAGTTGAGTGTGGGAGTTGAAAGGATGGAAGTAAATGAGAGTTGGAGAATGGAGTTTGAACAATGGCAACTGGTGGTTTAGAATCCCTGAGATGGAGTGGGAATCCTTGAGGTTTGAATTCAGATAAGGTTTTGGCCTTGGTTAACATTGTCACAGGCCATCTCTGTGTGACTGGAAAGCAGGAGAAAGGGGGAAAGTATGGAAGGTATCCAGATGAGGAACAAGGCAACTTCTGTGGAGGTTTAGGTAGCCGGAAGAGGTGCTTAGTGAAATCTAAGAATGATTGAGTGACTGCTTAAAGAGGCAGTCTTAGGCAAAGTAATTTCCAATTCCTTGAAAGGAAAGAAGTAATGACTGACAGTGTCTTTCTCCAGTCAAAATGAAATACTCAAGGGGGCAGCTAGGTGGCACAGCACTAGAGCACTAGCCCTGAAGTCAGGAGGATATGAGTTCAAATCCAGCCTCAGACCAAACACTTGACACTTAATAACTGTGTGACCCTGGGCAAGTCACTTAACCCCAATTGCCTTAAAAAAAATGAAATAGGTCATGGGCAGTGTTAAAATCCCAATCCAAAAATTTCTCCCTTCTAATTTCTCACTTGAGCTTCTCTCTTAACCTTCATGGGGGGGAGGATAGGGGAATGGTCTCAGGGGTCTCCACCGCTGAAGCATGAGGAAGGAAAAGAGTTGTCTCTTTCCTCACTTCCCATCCCCCATCTGAAGTCAGATTCCTCTTATTCCCAGACAAAATTGGTACCTTACGATGCAGTGTTGTTTTTACTTGAAACATTACAATTTGAGTTATTTTCTGGTCCAGCTCATTTTGCTTCAGCTCTGATTACCTTCTGCTACTCCTAACTGCAGCCACTTTGAAGGAAAGAAGTAGTTTTCAGTGGGATTTCTAGTTTTTCAACTTTGACCACTGAGAAGGAAAGAAGTGCAGATGTGGGACCATGCATCTATGAAGTAGCCAAGGGGCAGGGTGGGAATTTTGGGGACTGCATATGAAAACCCTTGTACTTTTTGCGTGGTGTCATGCTGTTTTGAATGGGAAGAGAGGGGGGTGTATATTCAGAAAGCAAACTTAAAGAACAAAAATAAAAACGTGCTGCTATATTTGCTATACTCGTTTTTTTTTTTCTTTTCTTTTTGGCTAGGCAATTGGGGTTAAGTGACTTGCCTAGGGTCAAACAGCTAGTAAGTGTCAAGTGTCTGATCTGAGACCAGATTTGAACTCAGGTCCTCCTGACTCCAGGGCTGGTGCTCAGTCCACTGCACCACCTAGCTGCCCCTTTTTTTTTTTTTTTTAACCAGGCTGTTTTCCCATAGTCTTTTGGGATACTGCAAAGTCTTTTCCATGTGGAAATCTTCAAAACCAATTCTTTATACTGTGCAAAACTTGCTATTACATGGTGAAGTATTTTTAAATGAATAAAAACATGCAGACTTTAAACAGAGAGACTTAGTTGAATTTTAAGATGATCATTGTTAAATTTCTATGGGATTTTGATCAGAAAAGTGTATTTTGTTACATATGTGATTCACAGTTTGGACATACCAATTTATTATTTTCCCAATACATTATTAATTTTTTTCTTTTCTTTCCTGGAACACCAAAGTTATAGAGCTCTTATTTACCATTTGGGGCTGATGAAATTAGGTTATGATTTAATTTTTGAAGGGCGAGTATATGACTGTGTGTTAAGATTTTGGATATGAGATTGTTGTTTTAACTCAGTGTATCAATATAATAGGCTTTATGAGATAAAAGAAGATGTGATTACTTATGATGAAGACTGATGTTGAATTTGATTTTTTTTTTTCCAGGAATAGTTTTTACTCTAGTCGAGGAATAACAGATGATAGTGGTGCCACAAGCTATATGAAGTTGAACCTGAGTGCTGGAAATGTAGATTTGTATGAAAAACTCTACAACAGGTAGACAGACCCTCTACAACGGTGTTCTTTTTTTCTTCTTCGAAAAATGCCATATTGGGGACAGCTAGGAAATGCAAAGAATAATATGGAGAAATTGTATGATGTAATTTCCTTTATGGATAAACCCATTATTAGGAGAATATTGGTGTTTAACTAGGTCTGATCTGAGAAGCTATTCATTTAATTGTTTTAACTTATCTTACATTTCCATTTACTCCCTGTCATGCCTGTTCTTCAAATTAAGTAATGGCCAAATAATTCAAATTTATAAAGGGCTTCATGGTCATCATACTTTAGTCCTTGCAACATTCATTTAGTCTATACAACAGCCTTATGAGGTTGACAGTACACAATAGAAGTTCTATCATTTCACAAATGATGAAAATGAGTCTCAGTGACCTGCCAAAGGGCTTCTTGCTATTAAGTGGCCCTTACTTACACCTTAAATTTAGATCATCTGAACCAAATTCATGTGCCCTTTCTTCCTCAGTATTCTGCGTTGCCTAGGGAAAAATTCTTATCATAATAGCAAAAAAAAGGGTAACATTTAAATACCACTTACTATGTGTCAGATACTATGCTAAGAGCTTTAGAGGTGTCTCATTTAATCCTCATTACAACCCTGCAACATACACACTATTATCCCCAGTTTACAGAAAAAAGAAACTGAGGCAGTCAGATTAAATGACTTTCCCAGGGTCACACAACTAGTAATAGTAATAACAATTAGCATTTATATAGCACCTACTGCATGCCAAGCACTGTGCTAAAAGTTTTACTATTATTATTCCATTTGATCCTCACAACACCCTACTAAGTAGGTGCATTTCTCCTATTATACAGAAGAGGAAACTAAGGAAACGGGTTAAGTAACTTGCCTAGGGTCATATAGCTAGAAAGTGTCTAGAGGCTAGATTTGGACTTAGGTCCTCCTGACTCCAGGTTCAGAGCTCTAAAATTGTTAATACCATAATAAGTTGTGAATTTAAGTGTGCTGTTGTTACAGTAAAGAAACTAGAACTCCAGAAGGAAAGTATACTAAGGACAGTTTGGTAGAATAGAAAGTTGCTGAATTTAGAGTTAAGTTTCTGAGTTCATTTCCAAGGTTGGCAGCAAAATCAGTTCACCTCTCTGGGCCTCATTTTCCTCCTCTGTAAGATGTGGTGGTTGGACTAGATGACAGGTGATCTCTTTTAGATCTAAATCTATGTTTTTATAGTTATAGGTTAATTTTTAACCAGGATGGTGAACTGAGTTCCCTTAAGCCCTAATATACTTTGAAATAGATATTGCCCTACTTACCTGGAAGAAGTAATTTTATATTTCTGTAAGTTGTATGTCCTTAATAAGGAAAAGGGTAATATTTTTTTCAAATAAAAAGGGTATTCCCTCCTGAATGTGGTTTTAAAAAATAAAACAAAACCTTTTCTGCCTTTTATGAACTTTATTTACTCCCTAATTCATTTTGTTTCTATGAGAGTTACTACTGATGTTGGTGGTAAGCATCCTAATTCTCCTTTATGATGAGTGGAAAGCTTGGGAGTGGAATTGTATATCAATCTGGATTCCTAGTTCCATTCTCACATAGAAAATAAATAAGACTAGCATAGCCTTGAGGAAAGTAATATGCACATGTCCTAGTACGTCCATTTATAAAAGCCTGATTTATTAGGTTACACATCTAACAAACAAAGCACAATTGGTGGACTAGTTATAAACTTTGAGTGGCTGCCTACCCTGGTTACACAGTCAGTTCTGCAGGCAAGAAAAATCAATGCAGGGAAGGGAGAGGAAAGCAGGGAAAGGAGGGAGGAGAGAGAGAGAGAGAGAGAGACTGAAAGATCTTTTTACACAAGTCCATTGATACACAACATTCATCCCTCATTGATATAGCTAGAGTCTATCTACTGTGACTTTAACAATAATAACTGTTAAACTAATCTCTTTATTTTGAAAACTTTTTAATTTTAGAGTTTCTTACTTTATACAAACAGAATTCTGTACTTCTTCTTATTCCCCAGCATGGAGGAATTGGTCATTCTCTCATCTTAAAGCATGTATGTTGGCCTCCCAAGTATAGAATTCTGATTTTATTTTGCTTTTCTCCAAGAAAAATGATTGGTTTTATTGTTTACATTTAGGGATGGCATCAACATTATGAACACAACTGCTTGAAAATAAATGTCTTCTTTGAGGAATAGTACAAGAGGACCCTAGAACCCAGTACTCTCATTTGAGTAATTTTTTATGAATGAGAAATATATTTTTTTCTATTTCATTTTGTTTATTGTTGGGAGTTAAGAAAGAGAATATTTGAAAGAATAAAGATTTTCTTAAATATTCTGGAAACGATGTTCATAATTTATGACAATCATTTTTGTTCTTCTTCCCTAGTAATGTCTGTTTCTCAAAAACGGTGGTATCTCTCCGATGCATAGGTTAGTACTTTTAATTTTCTTTTTCCTGGAACAGAATGTCATACTAATTGTATTTAATACTTCTTAGAAAGTCTCCTATCAAAATAATGTATTGGAAAATAGCATAATTGAAAACAGTCCTAGAAAATAAGGCATCAGTAGCAACTCAAGAAGCCCTCTTGAATAATAGAATTTCAGTCTGTGCATTAAAGAAGATCAAAGGGAAATGGACATCTTGGACACCTGAGATCTCTTAGGGGCAGTTTGCCACTGTAGCTTCTTGAGTTAGAAGAGTGAGGTGGTCAAACCTCTACTTTAAGAAGATTACTTAGGATTACTTTAGGAAGATTAGCTGTCTGAAGTATAGATGGGAGAAGGGAAAGATGATAGAAACAGAGATACCAGTTAGCAGGCTGTTTCCATAGTCCAGACGAGATAGATGTTGAACTAAAGTGATCTCTGTGTGAGTGGAAATAATGTAAATAAGAGATATTGGCAAGGTAGAATTGCTAAGAATTGGCCACTGATTGGATAGGGATAATGTTGAAGATGAGGGAAGATTGAAGGATGACTCTGAGATTGTGAATCTAGATGACTGGAAGGATGGTGGTACCCCAAATTAAGAGGATGGAGTATTTAGAAACCGTAATGTAATACGAAGAACACTGGATTTAGGAGGCAAAAGGCAAGGAGATTTGCCCTACTAAGAGCAAGTCACCTCATTTGAAATAAATGATACCTCACATTTTAAGGCAGCAAGATGGCACAGTGAATAAAGAGCCAACCCTGAAATCAGCCTGGAATTGGGAAGATTTGAGTTCAAATCTGGCCTCAGACTCTTACTAGGTGTGTGACTCTGGGCAAGTTATTTAACCTTCTTTGCCTGAGTTCCTCATCTGTAAAATGAGCTGGAGGAGAAAATGGCAAACGAGTTTTGCCAAGAAAACGTCAAATGAGGTCACAGAGTCAGACTTGACTGAACAACAACAAAAACCACCTCACATTTTATTATGCTCTGAGATTTGTGAAATGTGGATGTTTGTTCTGTCAGGTTGATAATGCAACTATCAATATTCCCATTTTATGAATGAGGAAGCTCTGGCTTTGTGGTTAATAGCTACCACAGTGTGGATGCTTGCATGATAGACAATGTTCTAGAGAATCACAGTCATTAATTTATATTAGTATTAGTATAATATATTACATTAGTATTAGTATTTTTCATATGGGGTTCACAAGAGACTGTTGAGATACTGTGATGGAGGTCCTTGTAGGTTCCACACTCATTCTCTAGTACACATAGAGAATAGTTGTCACTAAGATGATTGAGCAGGTGCTGGATTATGAGCTGATATAGACTAGAAAGAAAACTTTGACACAACAAAGTACAGCTTCATGTTCTGTGACTTAGTTGAAGCATTTTAGTGTAATAGCTTGAAATACTCGAACCAGAGATAGGGTAAATAATTGAGAGAAGAGTAAGTAGGGATACACACAGCTTTTTTATTTAATTTTTTAAAATTAATTTATTTTTAGTTTTCAGCATTTATTTCCATAAGCTTTTGAGTTTTAAATTTTTCTCCCCTCCCTCCCCAAGATGGCATGGAATCTGATATAGTCTCTTTTAAACATATTTTAACATTAGTCATGTTGTAAGGAAGAATTGGAACCAATAGGAGGAACCACAAGAAAGAGAAAACAAAACAGAAGAAAAAAAATAGCAAATAGCATGTTTCGATCTGCATTCAAACTCCATAGTTCTTTCTCTTGATGTGGATAGCATTTTCCATCATGAGACTTTTGGAGATGTCTTAGATCCTTGCATTGCTGAGAAGGGCTAAGTCTATCAATGTTAGTCATCAAACAACATGGCTGTTACTTGCACACAGCTTTATTCCATCTATTTGTTTACCAAACAGCTATCTGTAAGAGAACAAAGAACAAAACATTGAGCACACAAGGTTGGGTTTTCTACCTGCTTTGAAATGTCTAGGTGTCATATTTAACAATAAATAAATAAATACACAACAAATAAATTCATCAAAGCCATACTGTATTTTCATTGGATATCTATTGAAAGCAGTAATGGCTTTATTTCAGACCAAGAAATAGATTGGTTTAGGTCAGAGAAAGGTCAGAGATGGAGTTCCTATTCCAGGCAAAGTGAAAAGTCATTTTTTCATAAAAGTTTCACTGATTCCCTATTATTTATAGGATAAAATACAAACTCCTCATGAAATTTAAGTTCTTATTACAATCTGACTCCAACCTACTTTGTTATCATTATTTCACACTACTTCTTTTCATGTCTGATGCATTCTAGAAAACTGGACTATGAGCAGTTTTCTGATCTCATCATGAATTCTCTCCTCCTTGCTCATGTAAATCAGAGATTCCCATACTTATTTGACCAACTGCCCCCTTTAAAAAAAATTACTCAACACCCTCCTGGAAATCTACTTTGTTTAACCCTTTAATGTTTTTTTAAAATTTGCATCATTTCAAAAAAAATAAGATATATTTTTTTAAAAATGACACATATTAAATTTAATAATTTATTATAAATTTGTGAGTTTTTTCCTGAATTGAAATTTTGATAATGCAATATTGTATCATGTAACTGTATAGCATTGTAATGTAAACAAATCATTACATGCACATATTCCTGCCAATGCATGCTAGACATCCCAACAGTATGTGGTATGCTTACCTGCCAACACTTGCTTGTTAAGTCCTGTTGGCAGACCTGACCACTGATCGATTATAACTTGCATTTTATGTGCTTATTTGGAAAATAATGTAATCACTACAACTTTAATTCTATTACACAGCAGGTGAAACTTATGGATGGTTTTTCAAATTTTTCTTATCTTCTCTTATTTCCTTATGCTTCCATCACCCCCTTATTTATATTTAGTGCCCCCCCATTGCACCTGAGGCTACTACCGTCGCCATCATTCCAGAGTCTGCCATGGGATAGTATTGCCCACTTTGGAAATCTCTGATGTAGATCCATACCTTTAAACATTCTCTCCTTAGCTTTTCAGATGTTTGAAAAAAGGAAACAGATTACATAAATCTGTCCGTCCACCTTCCTCTTTACTAAAACAAAAATTCTTTTATGGAAAGTCACACTCAGGTCTGCGAAACTGTTTTTGTTGATGCTTAAGGTTCATAAATGTACTAAGTGGTTTATATTTTAATTTTTGCCTTTAGAATGTGGCACAATGACGAAAGTGAATCAACTGAACAGAATTGTAGGTGGGACAAATGCTGCTCCAGGGGAATGGCCATGGCAAGTCAGCCTTCATGTCCAAGGTGTCCATGTCTGTGGTGGCTCTATCATTACTCCTGAATGGATTGTAACAGCAGCTCATTGTGTGGAAGAGTAAGTATTTAATCAGTCATTCTGAGGAGCTCTTGTATTCCCATCACTTTCCCTGTTTGAGCTGTGTGTTCACTCAGAGTTGTCAAAAGAGGATCAGAACTGTAATTCTCGGATTGGTTAAAGTTATGTTCATCCTTGTTAAGGGATTTAAGGAAGAGAAATTTGCTTTGTACTTGATCTGGAAGAAAAACAACTTGTGAATTCAATTATTTTATTTATTTTTTCCTCAAGAGTTTGTTTACCTTGTTAAAGCTTTAGAATCATCTCCCTACATGCCCAGTGACTGATATAAAATTACAGAGCGGGAAAGGATTTAGAAATTCAGGAGAACCATTCGTTGAGCCTGTAAGACTCACAAATGAAAAAAAAAATTAATTTGGGCCCCAGAGAACTTACCATTTTATTGGAGGTGAGGAAATGTAGCAAATGTTGTCCTTCTTGTTAGACTGTGAGCTCCTTGAGGGTAGGGACAGTCTTCATTTCTTTGTATCCTCAACACTTAGCACAGTGCTTGGCGTATTGTTGTCAGTGTTGAGTTATTTCAGTTGTGTCAGACTCTTTGTGACCTTGTTTGGGATTTTCTTGGCAAAGACACTGGAGTGGTTTTCCATTTCCTTCTCCAGCTCATATTACAGATGAGGAACTGAGGCAAACAGGGTTAAGTGACTTGCTCAGGGCAGCTAATAAGTGTCTGAGGCCAGATTTGAACTCTGGTCCTTCTGACTCCAGGGCGAGATCTATGCTCTGCACCACCTCGCTGCCCCAGGCTTGGCACATAGTAAGCAATAAATGTTTATTGGCTGACTGACCACTCATTTGTTGATCTATTTTTAAAATCAGCACCAAATTGTTTTAATGATTACTGCTGTGTAGCATAATTTGTGATCTGGCATTGTTATGCTCTCCCTTCATTTCTGTATCTTTTCATTAATTTATCTTGAGATTTTTGATCCTTTTTTCTTCCACATAAAGTACTCCTTTGGTAGCTGTTATCAATTGATTGGTATGGCATTGAATAAGTAAAGTATTGTATGTTATGTTGTCATTTTTATTATTTTGGCTTATCCTACCTATTAGTACTTAATATTTTCCAATTATTTAGGCCTGTTTTTATTTTTGTAAATAGTTGTTTTTGGCTATATTGTGTATATTTTGTTCATGTATTGGAAAATATTTTATACATTCGTTAATAATTTTAAATGGAATCTTAAAAATTTATTTTAAATTACATCATTATTAAATAACTACCTTGATAAAGTTAGTTGTTTCTAGACCCATACTACCCTCAAAAGATCTCCTATTTACTCTCTCCTTAGATTGTACAGAAATCCCCATCTTCCTTTTTAAAACATTGTTTTATTTAACACTTTCATAAAAACAATTAATCTTATAAGTTGAGCCTTTTTTGCATGTTGTCTCCCCCATTAGAGTGTGAGCTTCTTGAGGGCAGGCAGGGACTGTTTTTGCCCTTATTTGAATCCCAAATGCTTAGTAAAGTGCTTAGCACTAATACTTGTTAAATACAAAGGCCCTACTTCATGGATTAAAGAGTCACTTTTTGACAAAATCTTATGGGAAAATTGGATAGCAGTATAGAAGAAATAAGATTTATTCTAATACCTTACAAATATACAAAGCACCTCCAATATTAAATGTCATATCATAAAGCAATTAGAAAAAGTTAGAAAAAAAGTTACCTGTCAGATCAATGAATAGGATAAAAATTCTTGATCATCAGAAGAAAAAAATGGATAATTTTGATTGTATAACATTTTTTAAGTTTTTGCATAAACTTTTAAAGGGAAAAATTAATTGGAAAAAATCTTTGTATTAAATTTCTCTGATAAAGGTCTTATTTCTTTTTTTAAAATTAATTTATTTGTTTTTGGTTTTCAACATTCACTTTTATAAGATTTTGAGTACTAAATTTTCTCCCCTCTCCTCCCCCTAAGATGGCATGCAATCTGATATAGGATACACATGTACAATTATATTAAACATATTTCCATATTAGTCACATTATAAAGAAGAATCAAAACCGATGGGAAAAACCATGAGAAAGAAAAAACAACAACAAAAAAGAGAAAATGGTATGCTTCAATCTTCATTCAGACTCCATAATTCTTTTTCTGGATGTGGGTAGCATTTTCAATCATGAGTCTTTTGGAATTGTCTTAGATCATTGCATTGCTGAGAAGAGCTAAGTCTATCAAAGTTGTTCATCACACAATGTTGCTGTTACTGTGTACAGTGTTGCTTCTGGTTCTGCTCACTTCACTCAGCATCAGTTCATTTAAGTCTTTGCAGATGCATGCTCATCATTTCTTGTGAAACAATAGTATTCTATTACATTCATGTACCACAACTTGTTCAGCTATTCCCCAATTGATGGGCAACCCCTCAATTTCCAATTTTTTTTAACCACTACACAAAGATCTACTAAAATATTTTTGTACATGTGGGTCCTTTTCCCATTTTTATGATCTCTTTGGGATACAGACCTAGAAGTAGTATTGCTGGATCAAAGGGTATGCACAGTTTTATAGCCCTTTGGGCTAAAGGTCTTATTTCCAAGAGTGATGAAGAACTGATTAAAATTTATAATAAAAAATAGTCAATCCCTAGTTGATAAATAGTCTTTATATGTGAAAAAACAGGTAACAAAGGAGGAAACCTGGTCTATATATAGCCATATTTTTTTTAAAAAAACATGTTCCAGATAAGTTAATTGGAGGAAGTCAAATTAGTATGACTAATAATTTCACATCAATCCATTAGACTGAAACATGTTATCCATTACAGATGATGGATTTATAATGCAAAATGAGATTTTTTTTTTGTAAATAGCCTTTGAGGGAATGTTTTGGTTGACTGTATATATTTACAGCAATAAATTAGTTTTTCTTTCTTTCTTTTTTTTTTAGTTGGGGTGAGGGTGGGAATGGGAGGGAGAGAAAATAGATACCTGTTAACTAAAAAAAATAGAGAGGCAGGAAGGGATGCTACAGATGGGAAATGTTGCATGCGCTTTCAGATGAAGTATTATTAGTTTTATTTAACTGTTTTACTTTGTTATCAGACACCTCTCATGAAGTAGATGTAATCTGTAAATGTAAAAAACAAAATACATCCATAAAACTTTAAAAAAAAATACAAGCACAACATTCTTGATAAAAGACATTGCACAATTTTCCCTGTTTTCCATACTAGGTGTGGTTTCTGTGTGGTTTGTTTGTTTTAAACTACTTGTAAATGTTTAAATCTCTTGCCTAAGGACTTGGCTTAAACTTTTACAGCTAGTTAGCATCTCTAAATAACTTGACTACCCCAGTCAACTTTCTTTTCTTGTTCTCAACAATCCCACACCAACTCAACACCTTCACTTTCATCTTACCCCACCCACCAATCCACTCTGAATTGGCTTCACCTTCTAATCATTGCATTTATCTTTTTTTTCTTTTACTTACTGTGCTTTTTCTTGCCAAGTTCTCTTTTTCTTCCATAACTCCCTCTTTGGTTTCTACTCCTCAATCATCTTTGATCCTTTTTCTCCCTTTACCCTCCTGTTACCCTTCATCCTATTCCTCTTTCATCCAGAAAATAGAATTAAGACCTAGAGATTGTTCTTTACATTTTCTTCAATTTCTACCAAATTTCTCCTCCTTGAATTCAATTCCTGGCCCATTTCACTAGTCTAAACCCTTCCAAATTATCTGAATATTTTCCACTTTTTTCAGGTGAAAGTCATTTTGTCTTCTACTGTTCTTTTTGCTGTGACTCCTGAAGCTTTAGGTAGACTTGATCTCTTGGGTCCTCAGTTTTCTCATCTGTAAAATAATGGGGTTGGACATTGATATCTAATGCTCCTTCAAGTTTCATCATCCTATATGTTTATGCTATTGGACTTTTCTAAGAGAAGGAAAAATATATTGATGGATATTTTTAGTTGAGCAATTGGAATTATAGGTGTAGACAGGGAAAAGATTGGACTTGTGATTTCATTGGTATGCTCTACCAGAGCAGGCCAGCACCTACTCTGCCCTGTGTGGTCTTAGATAAATACCTAGAATAGGATGAGATTAAGTGGCTTGACCAGTGTCATACAACTGGTATGCATCAAAAGCAGGACTTGGGTGAAGATCTTACTGGCTTTGAGGTAGGTCTCTATCCATTATAATAAATGTAATCTATTAATATCCCAAGGTCCTAGAATCTGGTATTGGAAGGAATCATAGGTGTTGAATTGAAGTACTTTGCAAACCTTTGAGTGTCTGATAAATTTTGTTAGTTGTTATCATCATCATCATCCTCATTATAATTATCATAGCAACCCTGACAAGTAGTCATCTACTCTTTTCTTAAAGATCTACAGGTATAGGGAAATTACTTCTTCCATTTAATTTTTTATATAATTCCTTATACTGATCTGAAATCTACCATTCTAAAACTTCTACCCATTGGGGTTAATTCCTGAGGTCAGGTAGAATAACATTTATATTTGAAATTCCACTGATAGTGATCATACTAAAACTTTATGGTCTCCGTTTTAAAAATAAACTAGATAAAGAATAATAAAAAAAACACATATACAACAAAACTAAGAGAGATGAATAACACTTAGGCAGGCTATTGATTACAGATTACAGATTGAAATGCTCTAAATTTCTGAAATTTATAGTAAGGTCTAAGTAATAGTTGTAATAGTCAAGATTTTTTTTTTAATTTTTAGCCTTCATTACCCATCTTCTACATTCTCCTTGCCTGTATGTAGCCCTCTCTGTTGTTATGTAGGCAATAGCAGTCTGTGGTAACATATACTGATTTGTTATGGTAAGAACTCATTTGGTTCTTATAGATGTGGTACTTTTTTTTTTTAAGATGTTCAGATTAGTGTTTAGATTCACTATGCTCGAGATTCCCTTGATTCATTTTTTTCAGACCTCTTTCCAATTCCCGGTATTGGACAGCATTTGCAGGAATTTTGAGGCAGTCTGTGATGTTCTATGGAAGTGGATATAAAGTGCAAAAAATAATTTCTCATCCAAGTTATGATTCTAAAACTAAGAATAATGATGTTGCTCTAATGAAGCTGCAAACACCATTCGTATTTAATGGTATGTATTTACTCTTGTCCACTTTACAGGATATAATAATTTAGTGTAAAGAATATTTTGAATGAATCTCAAAAAAATTAAAGAAAGTTTTCTGTTAGTAGGAAAGAATTTAAGATGGATTTTGCAAGGAGAAAACCCTCCCCTCCCGCTCACTCCTAAATAGCAGTTGACAATTTCAGTTGTTTTTCTGACATCACCTGAAAGAATGACCTTATTATTGCTATGGTTATGGGATTCCCCTTGCTCCTCAATTCATTAAGTTAGTACTATGTGCCAGGCACTGTGTTATGTGCTGAATACTACAAAGAAAAAAGCAAGTACATTCCCTGCTCTTAAGAAGCTTACATTCTAATGGAGGGAACAGCATGCACATAGATTGGTACATATACAATACATTCAGAGTAGATGGAAGGTAACTATAGAGGGGAAGTCACTAGCATCTAGGGAGACCCACAAAGACTGTGCTGAGCCTTAATGGAAGCTAGAGATTAAGGCATAGTTTATAAGGGAGAATATTCCGGGCACATGGGATGTGGGTATTGTACTTCATCTAACTCTTACCTATTTTCACAAAGATGCAAAGGCAACGGGATCATAGGATCACAGATTTGGAGCTGGTAGAGACATGACAGGCCATTTACTTCAACCCCCTGATTTTACAGATGAAGAAACTGAAGCCCAGGGAGGTTGTCACAGGTTAAATGGCAAAGTGGATATTTAAACCATGTCCTCTAACTCCATATAAAGCATACTTTCAACTGAAATCATGAAGCCAGAGTATAGGAAATAGTATTTTGAAGCTAATTTGAAGCTATTTGGACTTTTCATTGTGTGCTTTTAGAAACAGTCCTAATACATAATATAATTTGTAACAAGGACAAGGGAAAAATATCCCTAACCTTCTTACGTACTTTGCTTTATTGTTATTCTATTGTTTCCTACTGCAAATAGGGATGTGACAGTGGAGGTATGAACTTGGAATTTTTTTTCATTAGTCATTCAACAGACATCAAACGCTTACTATGTGCAAAGCTTATATTAGGTACTGGGGAAAATAAAAAGCTTAGGTAAGACACGGTCCCTTTCCTTGTGGTGATTATAAAATATGTAAAATATGTTCATCTTAGAGGATGGTGACACTCTTGTGGTGCCCAACTGTATTTCTTCGAGGAAAAAGCGGTAGAAGAAATGGTCTTTCTTCTGACCATTTCACAAATGTGAGAATGGACTATCATGTTTTATGCTCTTATTTTAAAACAGAAAAAATAAGACCAGTGTGTTTGCCTAACCCAGGAATGATGTTTGAACCCACTCAGTTATGCTGGATATCAGGATGGGGTGCAACCTATGAAAAAGGTGAGATGGTCGTTTCTAAGAAGTAATGATTTGGGGATCACATTTTAGTTAATGGGTGATTTATCAAGGAATGCAGTCAAAATATTTTGGCATATATAACTGCTTCATATGCATATAATTAATATAGACTATTGATAAACCCAGAATTATAGGTCATGATAAAGCAGAAAAAACACAAAGGTAAAGAAAGTTAAGCTAACTTAAAGTCAAGTTTCTAAAGGACTGGCCCACCATGGTGGGAGGGTTGGGGTGGAGTTTGCTAGCAGGATTTTTGAGATGGGGAGTAGAGTCTGTGATTGTCTGTTTCTGACATAAACAACTTGGAATGGCTTAGAATCAGCAAAATGGAACCAGAAAAATAATGGAATTACTAAAAATAAATGTTAGCAGCATTTGTGTATAATTGATGTTCTAAGGCCAGACTCCTTGTGCCTTAAGTATCTAATATGGTGTAGAGTATGGGCCAAAATTGAGTCTGGTGAATCTAATAATGTGACTTTTTGAGAAAAGGCATTGCAATTCATTCAGTAACTATGATTCATTTTATTGTTAGGGACAAAGTCCCAAGTTTTGTGTTTTATTTCCCCCTGTCCCACAACTTTTCTGTATCAATTTTGCTTTCTTTTCCTAAGGTTTATTTTCCATTCCTGCTTCAGTCTTCTTTTAGAGTGGTCTTGCTGACATAGAATTACTTACAGAGAGTCATGGAAATGGAGTAGGGACACAGAAATAAGTTACTAGGGAATGTCTTTAGCATGCAAATGGTATAACTCTGAATCTGTCACCTGGTGGTGGGCAGCATATGTTGATCTGTTTTCCTAAATATTTCAAAGCTAGCTGTTTATCTTTACAATGTTGTAAGGTTCCAGTATAATATTAAGGTAGAACTATCCAGCTCACAATTGGTAATAAAAAGCAGATAGATCAGAGATACAGATTTAGGAGTTATCTCCATAGAGGTTATAATTGAAACCATCAGAGCATAAAAGAGTACCTAAAGGACAATTGTAGGGGAAATCTGTATTACAGTGGAAGACAATGAAGAAAATAAACAAGGGGACAGAGGAGGAATAGTAAGGAGAGATACTAAAGGATGAGAACTTGAGAATGTAGTTTGCAGAAGGCAAGAGAGAGAGAGGGCATCAGGAAGGAATAAGATAGCTCATGTCATATATCACCAAGAGGTCAAGGAGAATGAGGAGAGAAAGAAAAGCCATTAGGTTTTTTTGTTAGTGGATTTGGAGAGAACTGTTTTAATAGAATGGTGGGGATGAAAGCCAAATTGCAAGAGGCTGAGGAGTGAGCAGGTAGTAAAAGAAGGAGAAGTAGCCAGTATAGATAGCCTTCTTGAAATTTTCAGTGAAGGATGATAACTTGAGTAGATAGTAGCATCAAAGGAAGAAGTGCTTTTTCTTTATTTTTTTTAAAAGATGGAAGATACCCATGCATATTTTTAGGGTGAAAGAAAGGCAATATTAAAGATGAAGATACTGAAGATACCTAAGGCAGAGAAAGCCTGTCTTCAGAGAGGAGGATTTATGGGTGAAAGTCAAAGAATAATGGGGAGGAGGGAATGAGATTGACGGTAGTGGTACCATTAGCAAGGGGAAATCAGTACTTCTTGTTAAGTTATTGTTGGAAAGGCAAAGAAAGATGTGAATGTTGAAGTTTTAGAAGTTTTAGAGTTTACATGGGATGGCTTTAATCTTTGTAACATAGGAGGTGAGGTCAAATTTGGCTTTGAAGAAAGGAAATTTGGAACAGGTATTGTTAGGAATGTGATAAAGATTCAATAAGAGATGATTTTAAAAATTACCTAGCAGAAGTGAGGGCTCATTTGAAGCTAGATAACATAAATTTGTAATAGTTGGAATAATTTTGTGGTTTCCTTCAGCAGCATTTTGAAGACTGGGAGTGGATATTCAAGCCTGAGTGTTTGTAGGGTTGAAACAGCAGAAGGTCAAAAGACTGGAATGTGGAAGAGAGGTCATTGTTGAAGTAGCTGACAATAATATGTTCATGGCTAGGTAAAGTGGAAAGTGAATCAAGACCAGAGTAATGTACGGAGAAATTAAGAATTGGAACATAGACAGTTATGATGATGCTAAACAAATAAGGGAATTAGAGAAAAGGAAAGACAGAAAATTGCTTTCAAAGGAATTTTAGAATTCCAGGATTTTGAAAGTGCAACATTTATGATGCTTGAATTGTACTTAATAAGAATTGGATAGACATCTGTTACCTTCTGGAAATAAAGACCCTTATGATTCTTTCTGAAGGAAAAAGGGTGATCCAACCTTTTTTAGGTCCTTTCTGTATGTTGCTTGGCTTTAATTAAAACAGACTTTGTGAATCTGGAGGCCTGAAAGAAAAGTGCTCAACTGGAATAATCTTTAACAAATGAAGTAATGCCTCCTTTTGTTGGTTAGCACTTACTTAACATCAGATATGGTCTGTTCCATTTGAAATGATGATTCAGGCTTCTTGGATAACTCACTCTGCATTGAAACTGAAGAATAAGGGAGGGAGGGAAAGAGGTGATATAAAAGAATCAAACATGAGTATAACTGCTTTGATAGCAGTTTATTAACTTTATTAACTTAACTTTTCACTTTTGCAGTTGAAATGATCCATCCTTGTCTTAAATTTTATGGTCATATATTTGATCCTCAGGTAAAACTTCAGACTTCTTGAAAGCCGTTATGGTACCCATAATAGAACCTTGGAAATGTAATAGCCGATATGTCTACAATAACATGATCACTTCTTCCATGATTTGTGCTGGATATCTCAGAGGGAAAATTGATTCCTGTCAGGTAATTGCTGTTTTATGTTCAACTATGGTAAACATTATTTTGGCTATGTGTATTTCTTCTCTTTTTCTTTTTTCATTTTAACATTCTTTTTTAAATTTTGAGTTCCAGTTCTCTTCCTCCTATAAGCCCCTCCCTTGGCCCTTGAGAAGGCAAAGCAATATATCCATTATACATGTGAAGTCATGCAAAATATATTTCCATTTTAACCATTACATGTATTTCCTAAACCATCCTAATTTTAATTTTAATTTTTTTCATTTTGAACTTAAATGCAAAAAGACAAAAAAAGAACTTCTCCATGTACATAGTACAACATAAAAAAAGATTCAATATCAAACTATGAATTTCTATTTCACACTGTTTACTTTTTTTTAAACTATGTAATACTACACATCATTTTCAAAGCTATCTTGCTTTTTTGTGCTTCCTTCTAAGTTTTCTTCTGTTCTCTGCTGTACATTTTTATTTTTTTTCCCCTCTCTACCCTGTCCTACCGAAGGCTACCATTAGATGCAAGTTTGTATGTGTGTGTTTCTATATGTGTATGTGTGTATGTTTATGTATGTATATGAAATATGTATATATGTGTATATATGTATATACATATATAAAATATATATATAATCATATTGTACATACTTCTATTTATAAGTTCTTTTTCCGCATGTGGATAGCATTTCCTTCATAGGTCCTTTCTGATGTAGTTGATTTGAGTACTCAAAATGACTTAGTCATTCAAAGTTGTTCTTAAAACAATATTGCTGTTAATTTGTACAATGTCCTTTTGGTTCTGCTCATTTTGTCCTTCATTGTTTCATGCAAGTCTTTTCATGTTTTTCTATTTCATTACAATTATATACAACAACTTTTTTAGCCATTCCCCAATTGACAGACATCCTCTCAATTTCCATTTTTTTTTGCCACCATGGAGAGCTGCTATAAATATTTTGAAACATATAAGTTCTTTTACTTTTCCTGTAATCTCCTTGGAAACAGACCTAATAGTGGTATTTCTGGGTCAAAGGGTATAAACGATTTTATAATTCCAGATTGCTCTCCAAAATGGTTGGATCAGTTCACAATTCCACCAATAGTGAATTAGTGTCCCAGTTTTTCAATATCCCCCAATATTTGTAATTTTTCTATTTTATTGTTTTAGCCAATCTGATAGATGTAAAATGGTATCTCAAAGTTGTTTTAGTTTGCAATTCTTTAATTGGCAATGATTTAGAGTATTTTTATATGACTATCACTTGATTTCTTCATGGAAAAACTGCCTGTTCGTATCCTTTAACCATTTATCAATTGGTGAATGACTCATTTCTTAGAAATTTGTCCAAAAAAATTGAGATATGAGACATGAGATCCTTATCTGAGAAACTGTATTAAAATTTCCCCCCCAATTTTCTGTTTTCCTTCTAATTTTGACTATAATAGTTTTATTTGTACAAAAACCTTTTTAATTTAATATAATTGAAATTGTACATTTTATACCTCCCAATGCTCTCTATCTCTTGTTTATTCATATATTGTTCTCCTATTTATAAATCTGATAGGTAATATGTTCCATGTTCTTCTGATTTGCTTATACAATCTCCCTTTATATCTGGGTCATGTATCCATTTTGACTTGATCTTCATAAATGGTGTTAGATATTGGTCTATACTTAATTTCTGCTGGACTGCTTTTTGCTTTCCCAACAATTTTTGCTAAATAATGAATTCTTATCCCAAAACACAAGGTTATTAAAATCATTTGCTATTATGTATTGCATGTCTACTCTGTTCCAGTATTTACCTTTCTATTTCTTGGCCAGTACCAGGTAGTTTTGAGAATTATTCTTACACTCAGTATTAATAATCTCACCTTTAATTTTTAAGATGTCCAATTTGGTGTTTAATTGGGGATTTTTAATTTGTTCTTTATCTAGTTTTTTTTTTTAATTGGATACTCTGGCAATTAAACAGGTTTGAGAGACATAGTTTCTAGGTAATTTAATCATTTTATTAATAAGGCCAACATATTATTAATAAAAGGTTGATCATTTGGCCATCTGTCTTAGACTAAAGACAATCATGGTAACAAGTTCTCAGTTTATATACCTTTCAAAGTGTAGGTGTTCCTGAGGGGAGGCAATTAACTCTGATTGGATAAAACAATGGAAGGTGAGCTATATTAAAATGAAGGACTGAGAGAGACATCTTGTCACCCTTATTTCAGTTATTTAGGTACTAGACCACCCAAAACTTTGGGCTAAGATATATAAAAATACCCCACCCAAGCCTGAGCAGAACATAGTAGCTTCCACCAGAGTGTGATCTTGAATTAAAAAGTTAGTCCAATCTCATTATCAGCAATGTCCTTTAAGAGACTGAAATTTTAAAATTAGGACTTTGGAAGAAGTGGAGAGCTCTGAATCTCCCCAAATTATTGGTTATTAATTATTATTTCTCATACTCAATTCATTGGTTTGCTCTTTCTGTTCTATTGATATAAACATTTAAAGATATAAATTTTCCTGTGATTACTGCTTTTGCTGCATCCCACAGGTTTAGATATATTGTCTCATTATTGTCATTCTCTTTAATGAAATTATTGATTGTTTCTATGATTTCTTCTTTAACTCACTTATTCTTAAAGATTATGTTGTTTAGTCCCCAGTTAGTTTTTAATCTGTGTTTCCATGGTCCCTTTTTGAATATAATTTTTATTGCATTTTGATCTAAAAAGGATGCATTGGATATTTCTGCTTTTCTGCATTTAGCTATGAAGTTTTTATACTCTTTTGTATTTTTGTATTTTTTGAGAATTGTAATTTTATAATAAAATTTTGTAGAAATGTATCTACCTCTGAGAAAAAAGGTGTTTTCCTTTATATTCCCATTCAGTTTTCTCCAGATATCTATCATATTTAGCTTTACTAAGATTCAATTTACCTCCTCAGCTTCTTATTTATTTCTTGGTTAGATTTATCTAATTCTTAGAGGGGAAGGTTAAAGTACCCTACTATTATAGTATTACTCTCTATGTATTTCTATGTGTAATTCATTTAACTTTTAAAAATTTTGATGCTTTAGCATCTGCTGTTTCCCTGTTTAATCTTTTAATTAAAACTATTTTACTTTAACTTTTTCTGAGATTATTGCTAACTTTGATTTTTTTTACCTTAACTGAAGCATAATAGATTTTATTCCACTCCTTTAACTCTGTGTGTATCTTTCATTTTAAAATTTGTTTCTTGTAAACAACATATTGTTGGATTCTGATTTTTAATCCATTCTGCTATGTTTCCATTTTATGGGTGAGTTCATCCCATTCACATTCAAAGTTATAATTAATAGTTGTGTATTTCCCTCCATGATATTTTTACTCACTATTATCCTTCTCACTCTCTTTTAATTACCTTATCCCTTTTCACACATCTGATTTACTTCTAACCACTTCCTCAATAAGCCATGCCTTTTAAATAATTCCTCCCTTATCCTCTCCTCTTAACCTCTTATTCTTTAATCTACACACCCCTCTCAAATTCCTCCCTTATCCTCTCCTCACAACCTCCTATTTCTCAATTTACACACCCTTCTAAAAGTCCCTACACTATCCTGTCCACTCACCCTCTTATTTCTTTATAAATTTGGTATACTTTTATACCATTCTATATGTATGTTATTCCCTCTTTAACCCAGTTTTGATGAGAATAAGGTTCCAGCACTACCATCCTCACCTGCTTCCACTATAACAGTTCTTCCATTCAAGTCTCGTTTTGATGAGAAAATTGCTCCATTTTACCTCTCCCTACCCAATTTTGCTTTTTAGAATTATCTCAGCATCCTCAACTCAATCCCAATCCTTCTATTTCTCTATATGTTCTTTCATACTACTCAAATAATAGTAACATTTTCCCATGTAAGAAGTAAACAATTTGGCCTTATTGAGTTAAAAAATAATAAAGTTTATTTGGAAGAATAAAAGGCCAAGAACTTCAAAGAAACTAATTAAAAATGTAAACAAAGAAGATTTAACAGTACCAGATTTTAAACTATATTATAAGGCAGTAATTATCAAAACTAACTGGTAGTGACTAAGAAATAAAAAGATCAGCAGATACAATACACAGCAGCAAATGTCTATAGTAGTTTTGTGTTTGACAAATGTAAAGATTTAAATTCTTGGCATAAGAATTCATTATTTAGTAAAAATTGGGAAAGCTGGAAAGCAATCTGGCAAAACTTGGGCATGGACTGATACCTTAAATAATTTACTAAGAGGTCAAAATGGATACATGACCTAGATATAAAGGGAGATATCACAAGAAAATTAGAAGAACATGGAATCTGTTACCTATTAGATTTATAGATAGAACAATTTGTGCATAAATAAGAGACAGAGGCATTGTGAGGTGTAAAATGAATAATTTGATTAAATTAAGAAGTATATATACAAATAAAACCAATGTTGCCAATATTAGAAGGAAAGCAGAAAACTGGGGTGAAATTTTTATAGTCTCTCAGATTCAAATATATTAAGATCTTTATCAGGTTTCTAAGAAATGAGTCATTCTCCAATTGATCAATGGTCAAAGGATATGAACAGGCAGTTTTTCAGTGACAAAATCAAAACTATATACATTCATATGAAAATCATTAGAGAAATGCAAATAAAAAGAACTTTGAGATATCATCTTACATTATCAGATTTAGGTTAAACTGACAAATACACTTTAATTAGGGAATGGCTGAAGGAGTTGTGGTATGTAATTGTGATAGAATACTATTGTGCTATAAGAAATGATAAGGTGGTTGATTTTCAGAAAAGCATGAAAAGACTTGCATGAAATAATGAGAAGTGAAATGAGCAATACCAAGAGAATGTTGTACATAGTAACAGAAATATTGTCCCTAAGAACAACATTGAATGACAAATTCATCTTGAGTATCATAAATACTCAAATCAACTACAAAGGACCTATGAAGGAAGATGTTGTTCACTTCCAGAGAAAGAACTGTATATTATAATTTTGTGAGAGTGTGTGTGTGTTGTATGTGTTTAATTGTAGCCTTCTGTAGAATGGGGGGAGGGGAGGGAAAGGGAGGGAAAAAAAGTAAACAGCAGAGAACAAAAGAAAACTTAAAAATTTCCATGTAAATGGAAATTCATGGTTTTATATTGAATCTTCTCTTTATATTGTACTGTGAATATGGAAAATTTTTTTGGCTTTTTGTATTTAACTTAAAAATAAATAAAAAAAGTAAAAATTGTAATTGGGAAATTTTTAGGAAAATAAATGAAAATACAGTAGAATACATACACACACACGCATACATATACAGAATATCAATTTTGCAGCTATGTAGAGGGAAGAGATTGGATGTAGGTAGAGTCCAGGGTTGGGAAACCTGTGGCCTTGAGGCCACATGTGGCCCTCTAGGTCCTCAAGTGCAGCCCTTTGACTGAATAAAAACTTCACAGAATGGAATTTCACAAATGGATTTGTTTTGTGAAGTTTGGATTCAAAGGGTCACACTTGAGGACCTAGAGGCCACATGCCTTGAGGCACAGGTTCCTTACTCCTGAGGTAGACCAATTAGGAGTTTTTTCAGTAATCTAAGTTAATAGGTATGTGGGCCTGATCCAGAGTTATTTAGATGTAGTAAAGAGAAGGGGGCTGATACAAGAGATATTAATGTGATAGAATCCTTGAATCTTGGCAGCTGATTGGATGGGGCTGGTGGTGGTGATGACTGAGAATGAAGGGTTAAGAATGATTCCTAGCTTGAAAACCTAGGTGAATGGATGCATGATGGTGGTAGCATGGTTAGAAATAGGGAAGTTAGAAAATGGCTAATGGTTTTAGGAGGAAAGTTAGTGAATTTCGTTTCAGGTATGTGCAGTTTTAAGTGGTCTCTAAGGCATCTAGGGGAAGATTTAGTTCAGCTCGTAATCCAAAGGAATCCCCATGATCATATACATAGTAATTTGTCATCCAATCTCTGCTTAAAGACTTCTGTGGGCTTGTGTGTGTGCGTGTGTGTGTGTGTGTGTATGTGTTTGGAGGGGTGGGAGGGAAGAGCTGACCCATCACTTCTCAAAGAAGCCCGTTTCACTTTTGGAAGATCTAATTAAAATTTTTCCTGATATCAATCCTAAAGTTGCTTCTTTTCTACTTCTACCCTTTCCTTCTGAGTCCAAACAGAGTAAATCTGCATTAGTCATTTATATACCCCCTAAATTTTCTCTTGTCTCATAAACATTGCCTCTTCCTTCAACTAATCCTCCTTCCCCTCTCCCTTGAAGCCTTGCTTGTTTTCTTTAGGAACAATTCATTGTCCCTAATAATCTGGAAAGACAGAAGTGGAATTCTGGACAGATATTAGGAGTAAATTTATTGTCAATTTCAGAGCCATCTGCATATAGATGGTAAATAAACTCATTCAAACTTTTTACATCATCAACAAAGTGTGTAGAAAGAGAAGGACCAGTATAGAAACTTGGGGCACATCTGCACACGGTAGTTAGGATATGGATGATGATCCAACCATGGAAACGAAAAATAATTCACCCAACTGGAACAAAGAAAGGCATAACAGAACAGTGTTGATGAAAACCCCAGGAGGAGGAAAATCCAGAAGGAGCAAGTAGGCAGCAGTGTCAAATGCTACAGAGGTTATGAAGGAGGACGAGGACTGAGAAAAGACCATTGGATGAAGAGCTCATTGCTGACAGTGAAAGTAATTTTAGTTAATCAGTTCAGTTGGAAGGCAGGTTACAAAGGGCTGAGTGGAAGGTGAGAAAGTAGAGGAAATTAGTATGAACAACTTTTTCTTGCAGTTTGACTATAAAAAGGAGGAGAGCTGTAAGAGAATAGTTTGAAAATATTGTGTCATTTTTTTCTCATATGTATTTTAGATTATGTGTGGAAAGCTGAACATGTTTGCAAGCAGGGGAAAAGCGCCATAGACAAGATATTTAACATTAGGTAGAGGGAGATTGAGATGACAAATTTCTAGACAAGATAAGATGATGGGAAGGAAGGAAGGAATTGAAGAAGGGAAGAAGGGAGGGAGAGAGGTAGGAAGTCTTCCAAAGCAAGGCTTTAAACCAACATTCATTGCATTGCATCATCCTCCCCACCCCAAAATTTTTCTTCTCCCCTCCCACCCAATTGTCTCATGCATTCATTTATATCAAACATCCTTGTCTTCTTTTTTTAATTCTGTCCTCTTATTTAACTTTCTTTGTTGTTCTTAGGGTGACAGTGGGGGTCCTTTAGTCACCAAGAAAGATTCCATATGGTGGTTGGTTGGTGATACAAGCTGGGGATCTGGATGTGCCAAGACAAACAGACCTGGAGTTTACGGAAACCTGACAGTATTTACAGACTGGATTTACCAACAAATGCAGGTAATGTTTATGTTTTGCCTTTAATTCATTAAATATATCCTTCTTCCCTTTTTAAAGCTCACACATATATAATATACTGAGTTCCTCTGTAATTAACACAGATGCAAATGGCCAATTATTAGCAGTAGGAAATGTATTTGGTTTTTTTTTTCCTTCCAAGTAGCAGTGATGTTAGTTGGGAGCCATTTCTCTGGACTCTACACAGTTTTTGGAAATTGGAAGAGCAATTAGACTAATTATGCCATCTGTAACATACTCGAAAAATCTTTTCTCTAAGAACTATGGAAGAGGAAAACCACTGTCTCTTGAAACAACTTACTTTGGGCAGCTCAAATTACTGAGTAGTTTTTCCTTAAATCAAGTATAAATATGTTTCTTTGAAACTTATACTGCATGATCCTACTGGTATCATTTCAGCCTAAGCAGAAAAAGTCTAATCCTATTTTCCTATGATAACCTTTCAAATACTTGAAGATGGTTCCAGATATGATCTGATCTGGGTGAAGTACAGGAGGACTACCACCTCCTTTTTGTACACTGTTCCCCTTGGTGCAACTTGGGATTACATAATTTTTTTGGTTGCCATTTACTCATACTGAGCTTGAAGTCCACTAAAAATTCCAAGAGTACTTTTTTGGAAAAAAAAGATTTTTTAAGTCACCTTTCATTTTTACATCAGTCATTTCAGGATTCCTTCTCAGATCTCTCTTTTAACAAAGAAAAACAGTCCATCAAATAGGATTAACCCAGTGACCACATCTGACATAAATAGTATTCTCCCTTCTCCACCAAGAAGAGGGAGATATGCTTCTTTACTAGTTCTTTGGGACCAAGATTGTTTATTACAGGTACTCAGAGTTTGGTTTCCTTTTACTAGTTTTTGCTCCCTTGTTTTCATTATTTTGGTCATTATGTGTTGTGACAAGGAATACAACTTGTCCTCTTAAAATACAGAAACACCACTATACATAGTTACAGGTGGATTCTTTAAGAAAGGAATTTCTGAACAGAGCTTGAAGAAGTCTTACACTTGAAGAAAAGCAGCTTATTTCTGTTTATATAGCCTTCTTAGCAGTTACCTGCATTTTAGGCTTGATGGAGAACTTTATCTTTGTTTAGCAAACTATAGGATTATGTCTTGAATTAGGAAGATCTAAATTCAAATCCAGCCCTCAAACACTTACTAGCTGCATGACTCTGGGCAAGTCACTTAACCTCTATTTGACTCAATTTCCTCATCTGTAAAATGGGAGTAATCATAACATCCCATGGTTGTTAGATGATCAAATGAGATAATTTACAAGTGCTTAGTACAGTGACTCCCACATTGTAAGTGCTATAGAAATGCTAGCAATCATTCTTATTATTTTTATTATTCGAGTCCCTCATGTCAACAGAGATAGATGACTGTTGTCTTTTTGTCTCCATACATGTATACTGTTCTTCTGGTTCTACTTATTCATTCTGCATTAGTTCACGTACATCCTACCCCATTTTTCTAAAATTCTCATTCATAGTTGTCTGCTGCAGAGTAGGGTTCCATTACATTGTCTTACTATAGCTTGTTTAGCTATTCCCATTTTTTTGCTGTTACAAAGAATACTTCTATGAATGTTTTGGTACCTTTTAGACCAGTGGTGGAGAACCTACCACTTTGACCCTCTAGGTCCTCAAGTGTGGCCCTCTGACTGAATCCAAATTTCACAGAACAAATCTTTGACCTCATTTCCTCAGATATTTTTCATATTACCTTTTGTCTAGCTCTTCCTGCATATGTCTTATTCTAATGAATTAGATTTTTTTCATACAAGTTGGAAGACCTTATGTTCATCAAAATAAAAACATTTAAAAGAGCATTTAATCCTTTTTCCCTTGGCTAATTAGACCACAGGAAAACATCAGTTTAAATTTACCAAGATGTAAAACACAGACAATGCTAACAACAATACTGGACATTACACAAATACTAACATTTAAACAGAAACAAAAACAAGACAGACGTGGTGAGGGTTTGCAGAATCTTCTCATCTTTAATTTACAATATTCCAAGGTACTCATTTGAGGCCAAAACAAATTATCATCTGAATCTCTTAGAGTTTTAGACCAAATTTCACCTAACCTGATTGTGTGCTTCTTGGTCATTCCCAAATCCTTCAGGAGCTTCCCCTGGTCCCATGTTGTAAGAAATATTTCCAGGGTGGGAATTCTTTTGGAATAATATTACCGGAACCCAAGGAGGAATCTTCCCCAGCAATGTGGAGGGATTCCTTGACTTAGCCCTTTGGTATGGTAATACTGGAATCCTATCTTTCCCTTAGGGGAATATTTCCAGGGATATCCTTCCCCAATCGTTTGTGAGGGCTTACTTTAATCTTGGAAGAGCTGAAATTGAAGGGGTGTCAGACCTCAGCGGCATACTTCTGTAGAGAAATTCTTCAGTGAGAAAGTCAACTGGCATGCTCTAACAAGTTCCTTGGAGAAGTCACTCTAGGGGCTAGGACCTCCTCTAGATCCCTTTGTGGTTGCCAATTTTCATTTTTGAATTGAGGTAAACTGAGGAAACAAAATCTAAGCTATGTAATTTATTAGCAAGGCATGCAATTGCAGACAGATCAGGTACATGGCCCCTCAGCAGACACAAGGACCCAGAAGAGAGAATTACAAGGGTTTTTTTTAATAGTTACTATTTTTAGATTTAGGTGTGCTTGAGGGATGTTCATTGGTTGCATCCACCTGCATCCTTCAAGCCAGTTAGGGATACAATAATATTGATTTCCTTGAAATGACAATTTATAGAAACAACTAAACTTTAGCTCACAGACACAGAACTTAGCAACTGTACAAAATGTCCATAATGATACAGAATGGACTCAATTTGATTCTCTTACTCTATCCGTTCTGCCACATTGTTTTACTTATGAAGATAAGTAGTAATAATAATAATAACAGTAAAATGCATACAGTAAATAGAAATGATTTTGCTGGGAACATAGGAAAGGGCAAACAGCTGAGGGGGAGGAGTAATAAAGACTTTATGTAAGAGATGGCACTTCACTGAAATGAAACTCAGGATTGCAAGGAGTAGAGGTGGGAAAACAGCATTTCAGGCACAAGGGACAGCATGAAAGGACAAATGGACAACATACAATGGACAAAGAACAGAAGGTATTTTAGTATTTTAGTTGGATTGTATAGTGTATGGGGATTAGTATCAAATGTCTTCTAAGGTAGGTTGTAGTCAGATAGTGAGAGTGTTAAATATCAGAGTATTTTCTCATAGAGGCAGTAAAAAAGCCCTGAATCTTCTTGGGCAGAGGTCAGACCTGTGCTTTAGAAATAGTGATCTGGCCAATGTGGGAATGGAAGGGAGAGGAAAGAGAATAGCAGCAGGGAAATCAATTAGAAGTCGATTGTAGCAGTGTAGGCAAGATGAATAAATACCTGAACTGCGTAAATGGAGAGGAGTTAGATCCAAAAGGTGCTAGGAACAAAGAATTGACAAGCTAGAGCAACTGAATTGATATGGAAAGTGAAGAAAAAGGGAGATTTGAAGAAGACTTTGAGGTTGCAAACTTGAATGACTAGAAGGATGATGATATCCTGGACAGAAATAGCTTTTTTAAAAAAAATTTAATTTTTTTTCAGAAATAGCTTTTTTGCTTTCTTTTATTAGAATATCACTTTGCCTTATTACCTCCATGATATACTTGTGTGTATAAATATCTTGAAGCTCTGTTTTATCACTAGTTCCTTTTTTGGATTTTTTTGTCCTACGAATGACTTGACATTTCTATTGCTCTTCATCCTATTGTAGAACCATTTTCCTTTATGACATATTTCCTTACTCAAATTTTATTTTTTAAAAAAAATGAGATGATTAGTAACACACAGTGAAATAGAAAGAAGGGACTGTTTGGACTAGATTCTGTCTCAGATCCTTCCTGGTTCTAGACAGTATAATTTTAAAGTTTTAAATTAATTTGAGAAAGGCAGGGGAATAGGTGTTGGTAAAAATCATAAAATAATGCCATGAGAATATGGGTTGGTTATGTTGCATAGATGAAGTGCTCAACTGGTGCTCACGAGATGTCAAGTGAAACTGAAGGCCTCCCATAAGTTAGGTGAACCCTGTGATGAACTAATTCATGAAGTAACTCATGACAAAATGCAGCAAGAGAAATTTAAACCACTTAATAATCCTTTTGTAAAAGCTGCCCTGACTGCTAGGCTATCATTGAAATTTTGTAAGTCAAAATCCATAATCTCTATTCAGGCTAATATGTCTATTCCCCCAAGGGAAAGATAGGATTCCAGTATTACCATACCAAAGGGCTAAGTCAAGGTATCCCTCCACATTGCTGGGGAAGATTCCTCCTTGGGTTCCGGTAATATTATTCCAAAAGAATTCCCACCCTGGAAATATTTCTTACAACATGGGACCAGGGGAAGCTCCTGAAGGATTTGGGAATGACCAAGAAGCACACAATCAGGTTAGGTGAAATTTGGTCTAAAACTCTAAGAGATTCAGATGGCATCATCTTTCATTTATTCCCAAAGTGGTGCTAAATGTGACTGTGGGGAATGGTGATGTAGAATATGATGATAATCATGATAGCGAATGAGGTTGGCCCATAGTGTCATATACTAATAACAGTCAGTTAGCTATGTTCCTGGTGCCAATTGGGTCCTTCCATACGTTATGTTATGACTTGGCATACCTAATACCTTGGTATGACCTGGCATACTTAATATCTTGCCTTCCACAATACCAGGCCTATTGGATATCAACTCATTTTAGTCATAGTCCCAGGGTATATGACTCAACTATTCATGGTCCTAAGGGTAGGAGAAAGCTCTGGTCAAGGACTTGTAATCACTGCTTATCAGTCATTAATTATACCATATTGCTAGATTCCTTGAACTTTGGAGGTTATCCCAAGTAGATGTCATATTTCTTGGGGCCCCAGTATCCATCCTTTACAAATGGATCCCTAAGACTGTTAATGAAAAGAATACCTTTTCCCATTTCCAACTATGGAAATTATGATCAAACTTGAAAACCAAGAAATTTTTCCAGACTTGGTTTGGTGTTGAGAGTGAAATGAACTACAATTTCCAACTGCATTTTGATGACTGTGTCATCCTCTCAAGTTTCCATTGATTATGTTTCATTTTAGTTGTTTTCATGAGGAAAAAAATGTATTGTAGCTCAAGTCATCCTCAAAATAATAAAAACTTAGGATCAAATCCTGCTTCTGACACATATTAACTGGGTGAATCTCCTCTTTTCCCTCTATACTATTTCACCTGATGATTTCATCAACTTAATTTATCATTATTTGTGAAGGTGTTTCTTGTGCCGGTCGCACCATGCACTCTCCTCCTATAAGGAGCAGGCTGCAAGGGTCATACTTACCAGTCTTTGGAACCCACCCGGATAAACACAGAGACGAGCCGATCAGGAGGTGCAAACACTCGAACTTTATTCAGAGGCCATCACAGCAAGGCCAAGCAGGAAAGCAAGAGCAAGAGAGCAGGAGCAAGAGAGAGCGAGCTCCGACCCTTACCGCCCCTATATACCTTCCTTGCCCCTCCTCTTCAGCCCGCCTACCAGTGAATGATTGTAGGATCAGATACCGGAAGGGGATGTCTGGGGTTAGCGCTGCACCTAGGGAGAGGACTAGACAAAGGGAGCTCATTTTCTGCCATCCCACTCCCACGTGGCACAGCCCCCTGCCTCGGGAGCGTGAGCTCCGGTTACTTCCTAATATCTTGTCCCTGCCCCATCTTGCCACAACCCCCACGTGGCACGTAGCCAACATCAGGCAATCCCTCACAGTTTCTGGGTATCTAGGTGGTGCAGTGGATAGAGTGCTGAGACTAGACTCAAGAAACCAGAGTTCAAATCTGGCCTCAGATACTTATTAGCTGTGGGACCTTGGGCAAATCATTTAACCTCGATTTAACTCAGTTTCCTCATCTGTTAAATAGAGATAATCATAGCACCTACCTTCCAGGATTGTTGTGAGAATCAAATGAGATAATAATTGTAAAGTGCTTAGTACAGTGTCTGACATATATTTAAGTATGATGATGATGTTGATTCTCAGATCTATTTATCCAACCCTAACCTCTCCCAGGACCTCCAGTCTCACATCTTTAACTGCTTATAATTTAAACTTAACAGGTCCAAAACAGAATTCGTTGCATTTCCTCCCAAACCCTTCTCTCTTTATAACTTTTAAGAAGTCAATCAGTTATGCAAGGTGGAATTATCCTCGATTCTCCATACCCTCTCACTCCCCACATATTCAGTTTGTTGCCAAAGCCTATTGATTCTATGTTCATAAAATCTCTTGTTTGTGCTTCCTTGTCTCCTGACACTACTATCATCCTTGTGCCAGCCCTTATCGCTATGTCTGGGCTATTGCAGTTGGCTTCTAATTTTTCTTTCTGCCTCAAAATCTCTTCCTTTTCTTGTACATTCTCAGCTTAGCTGTTGAATTGATTTTCCTAAAACAGGTCACCCTCTCTCATCCCATTCAATAAACTTCATTGGTTTCCAAGATTAAATATAAAGTCCTTTGGTGGTTAAGGGGCTTCATAACCTCTTCTCTTCCACTCTTCTTATACCTTATTTCTCCCCAGTCCCCACTCATATACTATGTGATCCAGTGACACTGTCCCCTTTACTGTTTTCACACAGGACTTGATATCCCTTGATGCTGGACATGGCTGTCACTCATGCCTAAAATTTTCTTCCTTCTCATCTACTTCCTGACTTCCCTGGCTTAAATTCTGTCTTCTACAAGAAGCCTTTCCTAATTCCCCTTAATTCTAACACCTCTCTTTTGTTGGTTTTTGCCAATTTAATCTGTGTACATCTTGTTTGTGTACATGCGTATATATGTTATGTGTACATAAGTGTTTGCTTGCTACATTCCACGTTTGCTTGTTATTTCTTCCATTAGACTATGAGCTCCTTGAGAGGTGGGATTTTGTTTTGCCTTTCTTTGTATCCTCACCACCTCACACAATGCTTTGAATAGTATTTGCTTGATAAATGCTTGCTGTCTTGATTTGACAGACATATATTGGTAGAAGGAGGTTCTTCATTGGAGATTCACTGATTGATTGAAATCACAGTTCTGAATCACTCCCACCAGTTGCGAAAAAAGTTTCAATAGTCAAAACCAAGCAGAAGATATATTGATTTTTTTTAATTTGGACTAATGTTTTCTCTTTTATTGTTTCTTACAGGCAAACAGGTGATCTATATGTCTTCCATCTTTGAAAATGATCAGCAAGTTAACCAAGGGTGGATTTTCTTTACATTATGTATCATCAGAATAATTCACAGGTTCTTTCATTTTTATTAAATAGTAAATTCATTTGTCTTTTTTACTCTTTACAGTTCTGTGCAGGCTACAGTAACTTTTTTTCTGGTTTCTCACTGTAAACACAATGTACCTGAATTTAAGTGTTGCTGATTTGTTAGAAATGAATGCCAAATATTTCTTGGAGTGTGGAGACTTGTGAATCAAACCAGAATGTTTCATTAGCTTATGGTTTATGTTCATAATTGAGAAAGTCATTGATTGTTGCACAGTAATGTTTTCTAATAATCTAGGTTTTGTATAACACACAACAGTGTGTATTGAACTAAAGATGGTGATTAGAACCACTCAGCTGCTAATTGACTTGAAATGAAACACGATTCAAGGGAGGACAGGTAAGCCTTCCTGGGTGAGAATAACGTGATAGTACCCCAGCAGTACATTCACATGAAGCCTGATAGCTTTCTCAGAGGTATTTGTTAATTTGTATTTTTCTTTTTTAATAGCATTGTGCAGTGGCTAGAAGTGAATGATTGACTTAACCAAGGCACCTGGGGGAAAATCAGGGATGTGCTATTTAAATTATAGTGTTTTTATGTAGCTTTCTATATATACCTCTGTTTTTATATGATTTGAGTTTTGAAGCCTTAAACTATTACATCAATATTTGGCTATTTGGAGATACTATGTTCATCAAATCTGAGAACTGAATATCTGAAATACTCTAGATTTGAGTGATTTATGTTGATAGAGTATGTGCCATCAGGATCTTCTAGAGTTTTCCAAATAAATGGTGCTGCTATAGATTGGCAAAGATGATAAAAATAAAAATGATGATTATTGGAGGGGACACAGGAGAACAGTTATGCTGAAACAATATTGATGTAGCTGTGAACCTTTATAGATATTCTAGAAGGTAATTTAGAATTACGTCACCAAAATCTCTAAAGTATACATATAGTTGTCCTAGCAATACCACTGCTGGCTAGGCTTATACACCAAAGAGGGAAAGGATCTATATGTACAAAGGAGTTTATAGCAGTACTTTTTTTTTTAATAACGATGAGCTGAAAACTAGTGGTAACCATCAGATGGGTAATGATTAACAAACTATGGTAATAAAATTATATAGTAGAATATTATTGTGATATAATAGATGAGAAAACTGATTCAGGAAAAAAAATAGGGATACTCACTTTTGTGAACTGATACAGAGTAAGATGAGCAGGACCAGGAGAATGATTTATACAGAGACTAAAAACTGAGAAGAAAAGCTACTCTGAAAGACCGGTTAATGTGCTGATCAGCCATGATCCCAGAAGACTGATGAAGAAACTTGCTTCCATAGCGCTGATGAGCTAGAGGTGAAGAATGAGACATACATTTTCAGACATGGCCAATATGTGTATTTTTCTTGACTATGTTCATTAGTTGAAAGGAAATTCCAAAAAGAATTGGCATGGGGGATGATAGTGATACAAAAGAAAATTAATGATAGGAGCATTGATGAAGTATTTTTGAAGTGGAAGGTCCCAGAGAAACGTAAGCAAGCAGGATAGTTTTGGTATGAACATGCAGAATGTGTTTTATATCTAAAAAACAAGCTGTTTTTAGTGGAGATTCATGGTTTCATGTATAGTCCATTTTTTTTTCTGTTCTTCTTTGTATATGGATACCTTCATTTCCTGATGTTTGCCAAGTTCAGAATAACAAATGTATATGTATATATACATATATATTAATATTAGTATTATAAATGGTGCTGAATTTGTGAAAGAGGAGAGTTAATTGTTTTAAACCAAATTCATACAGTTAAATGAAGTCTAAATGACTTTACTGTATATAAACTTCCTCATCCTTTGACCACTTTCTTCCTGGATACCCCTATTCCAAGAACTTTGAATGACACTATCGTACAACATGGAATAAAAAATCATGAATATTATGTTCATCTCATGTTGATATTTCCTCTGCCTTTGGTGTTACTCTCAACAGATATTCCTTAGGAATTTCCAAACAGCATCCGGTATCACACGATATCAGCCAATTGAGCCCAGTTTCTAAAAGATATCTATCTGTAACACAATTTTTTTTTTCTGATGCTAAGTTTTATTTATTTGTAACCAATAGTTGTATCCTACATTTTATATAATTTTAAACAGCTGTAAAATTAAATTGCATATTATCTTGCAAATAAATACTACTTTTTCCATCCTAATTATCTATGTGGTCTTTATGAAGCAACTAATGTATTACTTGACATTTACATAAATATCACCACCTTTGTTAAATGCGTACTTTGTGATTGAATCAGGAAGAGAAGAGAAATGTAGAGTATTTGACTAGCAGTATCCATAACCACTCATCTAGGTCTAGGTCAATGTTATTTTTTTTCCCCAACTGTGTTAAAATTATTATGGAAAAACCTCCAATGTGATGATGGAAAAAGTTTTTAAACATATAATCTTAATTAGATCTTGAGAGTAATAAAAAGTACAAATACTAACTTTAAAAATAGTACAAAACTCATTCAGTAAATGAAAGAAGACCAATGAATCAACAAAAATTTGGTTTTCTTTAAAATTCCAAATTTTAGGAAGGAGGAGCAATTACACCCAAATAGTAGAACTGAGCCCAAACTCAGGACCTTTGACCAGTACCCTATCCTAACCAGAGGAACCATTACTTCGCTCCCCCTTCTACTCCCTTATAAGTCTGTCACCTCTACCATTTCCCCAAGAAGAGGAGGAAGAGCGGTACTTAAAGGCCAGGCTGAACACAACCTAAGATCTCATCCATAACCATCTGTAATAGCTTTGTAGACTGGATTTCATTATTCATTAGACACTAATTACTCCCATGCCTTCTCTTGTTTTTTTCTCTCTTCCTGTACTAATAAATAATTTTTCATTTAAGAGAAAACTATCCCTAGCCCCCACCTCCTGATCTCTCATTTACATCCTCAACTCTACTCAATCCATATCCCAATCCAACCTTGTCTACTCTTTTCACTGTGTCTTTGGAATTCCCATTTCATACTGAACAAATTCCCTTTCATCCCAGATGACTTTCTCTCATACTTCTTCCGTCTCACTGAGACTTAGCTCATCCCTGATGAGTCTGCATTCCCAGCTATCCTCTCTAGCACTGGCTGTACCATCTTTCAGTTTCCCTACACACATTCTCTCTGTCTGTCTCTCCCTCTCCATCCCTCCCTTCCCCCGCCCAATATCACTTCAAAAATTCCACTTATATCTAAGTCGCTTAGTGGACTTTCTTCATTTGCAGTCCAGTCAAAATTTCCACCCAATCTGTGGAGTTGTTTTCAGTCATGTCCAACTCTTAGTGACCCCATTTGGGGTCTTCTTGGCCAAGATACTGGAATAGATTGCCATTTTCATTTCCAGTTCGTTTTACCGATGGCAAAACTGAGGCAATCAGAATTAAGTCATTTGCCTAGGGTCACACAGCTAGTAACTGAGGCCAAATTTGAACTCATAAAGATGGCTTTTTGACTCCAGGCCCAGCACTCTATTCATTGTACCACTGTAATCAACCTCCAAATCATTCCTGCTTCTTTCTCAAGGAGTTCACCTAGCTCACCATCATTCTCTTGTCCTCAACCATAGTCTTTATACTTGGAAAATTTAATATTGGCATAAATGTTTCCTTAATTTGAGATTTTGACATTCCCCTATCTAAAAATAATCACCTATCATTCATTTTCCCCCTGTACCTACCAAATCCTAGACCTATATTTCACTCTCATTAAAATATCTGATTTCTACATCCTTCAGTACTTTCTCAGGATATTACCCTTCCTCTAATTTCACTTTTTCCATCTTCAATCTCTGTACACTTGTCTTATGGCCACTTTTTGCCAAACCCCAACACTGAATCAATCCCATAATCTTCCTACTGATCCCTTTTTGCAGCAAGGCAATGCTTTTATTATTTTATAACTGATTCCCCTTTTCCCTAGAAAACCTTCAAATTCAAAACTTCTAAATATGAAAATAGAAATTCTGAAAATCAAAGAGAATGAAATTGAAAACAAAAAAAAATTAAGTAAATAAATAAAAGTAGGAAATGGTTTAAAAATCTATTAGCTAACTTGATTTTCTCAAACAGAAAAAAACTCAGTTTTCAGTATCAAAAATAGAAAATGTGAAGCAACCAAAGAAGAAAGATGATGAATTATTAGAAGACGTTTTGTCCAACCATATACCCGTTTGACAATCTAAATGAAATGCATGAATATTTTCAAAAACATTAACTGCCCAGATTAACAGATTAAGAAATAGAGAACTTAACTATCATAGCAAAAGAAAGTATGCAATAAGTAAACTAACTCACAAAGGAAAATACCCAGGACCACATAAATTTACAAGCAAATTCTACCAAGCATTTAAGGAACAATTCAATTCCACTATAAAGTACATAAACAGTTTGAAAAAACAGGAAAAGATTGAAGTCCTACAACATTCCCTTTTATGACACAAATATGGCCTTGGTACTTAAACTAGGAAAAATCAAAATAGAGAAAACTAGTTCAGTTTTCCTAATGAATATTGGTGCAAAAATTTTAAAGCAAAATATTAGGAAGGAGACTTATAGCAACATGTTACAAAGATTTTATGTTATTACCAGGCTGCTTTTATACCATGAATGTAAACAACTGATTATAACAAAAACAAAAATATATAATTAGATAAAGAGTTGCAGAAAAACTTTTGACAAGATATAACACCCATTCATAGAATCCACTGGAATGTATAGGAATAAATGGAACTTTCCTCAAACTGATAAAACTGGTCTATCTAAAACCAACAGCCAACATAATTGGGAAAAGTTACAGGTCTTTCCAGTAAGATCCAGAATAAAGTAATGACATCATCACCATTACTATTCAATATATTCAATATAATGGTCAAAATGGTAGAAATAACAAGACAAAAAATAAATTGAAAGAACAAGCACAGATAAAGAGGAAATGAAATTGTGACTATTTTCAGATAATGTAATGGTATTCTTAGAAAACACTAGAGTCAACTAAAAAGCTAATTGGGATAATTTACAATTTACAGTTGCAGCATATAAAATAAGCCCATAGCAATCATCATTTCTGTATATTACCAGCAGAAAGAGATAAAGAAATGCCATTTGAAATATCTTCAGAATATATGAAATACTTGGGATCTACCTGCCAAGTTACTCACAGGAACAAAAATACAAAACATTATTTACACAAATAAAGACATTCAAATAATTGGAGAAATATTGTCTCTATATTTGAGAAATGAAGCCTTTATCAGATAATATAAAAATTGTTTCTCAGTTTTCTGCTTTCCTTCTAATCTTTATTGCAATAGTTTTATTTGTGCAAAACCTTTTAAATTTAATATAATCACATTTGTCCATTTTACATCTTGTAATGATCACTGTATCTTGTTTGGGTGTAAATTCCTCCCTTTCCTATAGATCTGACAGATAAACTATTCCTTACTTTCCTAAGTTGCTTATGGTATCATCCTTTAAGAGAAATATTGATTGTCCATTTATAAGTTGAGCTAACTATTAAAAATGACAATATTGTTGAAATTACTTATTCAGTACAGTACCAATCAATGTACAAAATTGTTGCTTTATAGAGCTAGAAAAATAATAATTCATCTGAAGGAATAAAAGGACAAGAATATCAAGAGAATTGATTTTTTTTTGAAGTGGGAAGTAATGGCACCTCATAGTGCCAGATTTTAAATTATACTACAAAGACATAATCATCAAAACAATTTGTTACTGGGTAGGAAATAGAGAAATTAATTAGGGCAATATATTAGGTATGCGCAATATATAGATGCAAACAAATACAATAGCCTAGTGTTTGATAAACCCAAAGAGCCCAGCTACTAGGGCAAGAACTCACTACTCAACAAAAACTTGGGAAAATAGGAATGCGGTCTGGCAGAAACTAAGTGTAGACCATCACTAATATTAAATAAGCTCCAAATGGGTACATGATTTGGGCATAAGAGGTGACATAACAAATTAGAGGAGCAAGGAAGAAATTACCTGTCAGATCTATGGATAGGGAAAGAATTCATGACCAAACAAGAAATTGAGAGGTTCACAACAGGTAAAATGAACAATTTTTTTTTGCCCAAATAAATGTAGCTAAAATAAAAAAATCAGGAAATAGGGAACAAAATTTTTGCAAGTTTCTCATGAAGATTTCTAAGAGAACTAATTTAAATGTATAAGGATAAGTTTTCAACTGTATCTGACCTTTCATAATCCCATTTGGGATTTTCTTGGCAAAGATACTGGAGTGGTTTGCTATTTCCTTCTCCAAGTTACTTTACAGATGAGGAAACTGACACACACAGGGTTCAGTGACTTACCCAATGTTGAAAATGTGACTGGGGATGTTGCTTCTGCATACTACTCAATCAGGGGGTGGATGCCTATGTGACAACATTGGAGTCAGTTTAAAATGGGAGGGAATGTGAGAAATAGCTAGTTTGTACTTCCACAAAAATGCAATCTAGGGGCTAGGTGGAAGTTGAACAAAGGAAGCCATAAAGTAGAATTGGTGGGTAAATAGACTAACCAGCGAAAACCTGTTCTGAGGTTAGGTATAGATTAACATATCCGCATCCCAAGCTAAAGGGGTGTGGGCATACTCAAATGAAGGCAAAAAATAAAAAGGGCCAGCCAAATTGTGGGGAGTGGGAGTTGTAAACAGGGGTGGAGACTCATGTGGGGAAATTAGGTGCTTCAGAGAGGCTGTAACTTCTATAGTACCTAGCCAATGGGAAAACAGGGGAGGGAAATTTGAATCAGGAATAGGGAATAAAAAAGGTGTGTATCTGTTCGACATGTGTACTTTCACATGTGGGATGCCCAGGTCTTCCCAGGCCGTTAATAAAACTTCTTCCTGGCTCAACAATGGCTTTGTAGAATTTGTGGTAAAGCTAACACCCAGGGTCACACAGCTAGTAAGTGTCTCATACTAGATTTGGATTCAGATCTTCCTGACTCCAGGACCAGCACTCCATCCACTGTACCACCTAGCTGCCCTTATAAGAATATAAGAGTAATTCCCTAATTAATAAAGAAAGTTTATGAATAGGTAGTATTCAGAGAAAGAAATTTGAGCTATCAATAGACATGTAAAAATGCTCTAAATCACTATTAATTAGAGAAATGCAAATTAAAAACAACTTTGAAGCACCACATAATCCCCATCATATTGTCAAAGTTGATCAAAAAAAAAAAAAGAAATTGACTCCTACTGGAGGAACTGTGGGAAAACTGTACATTAATGCATTGTTGTACGTTAATGCCAGTATATAGCTTTATTATGCCGGCAGTTCAGTTTCTACAAGATGGTCAACACTAACCAGAGAATGCTAAAGTTCATGTTTTCTTTACCCTCCCTGCCATCTTTCTCTAGCACTCACTGAGCTAATTGCTGCATGTGAGTGGAAGAGTGATCCCTATCCCACTGAGAAGACATCGAGCACATGAAGGCTGGAGGTCTCTTCCTACTGAATACCATCATGTGGTGTCTGGATATCTGATCACCCCATCCTCCATATTTTCAGTTCCCTTGTCTGAAGTCCACCATGATGTGAGTCACTGGGGCTATCTCGTTTTATCTTAATTACTAACTGTGCCAAATATTAAGGGTAGGCATTCTGCACTGTCAAATTTTTATTTTAGATTTGATTTAGTGGAAAAATGTCATTGAAGAGGTAACAAAAGGAGATTTACTTAGCCCTAACATAGAAATGATAGGCAACAAGGAAACAATGGCCATTAGCTTCTATCCACATACTTGCCCTTGGTCTCCATATGTTAATGTGTCTGTGTCCAGAAGATCAGGGTGTGCTGCTGCATGTGGTCTTCAAAAATTCACCAAGTCACAGGGGTAGTAAATCCACATGAGTGGTACTAAAAATTATTTCTTATAATATGATGTCTAGGCTTCTTTTTTCATCAAGAGCTCAAATCCAGTGATTCTTAAAATGTTTTTTCTTCAATATGTTTTCTAGGTCAGTTGTTTTTGCTATGAAACCTTTTTTTTTTTTTTGCTTTCAACCTTTTGACTATACATGTATATATTATATATAATATACCTGACTATGTTATATATATGTATATATGTGTGTGTGTTTCTTGTATTCTTATGGCTTCTAATTGGTCCATTCTTTCAGAGATTGTGTTACTTGGTCAGCATTTTGTACTTTGTATGTCCCACTGTTAATTCCTTTCTAATTCTTTCTCCTATCGCTCTTATTTGTTATCCTTTTTTCCCACTAGCCTTCTCATTTCATTGTCAAAAACATTTTTTAAACTCTTTTAAAACTTTTATTTCATGTGTCTTAGAGATTCTAGATGAATTTTTGTCAAAGCCATATTTTTTCTTAGATGCTTTGATTATAGATATTTTGCTCTTCTTTTGGGTTTGTGTCTTGAACACCATAATAGCTTTTTATTGGGAAAATTCTTTTTTTTGTTTTTTATTCTTTTGGCCTACTTCTTGACTTCAGACTTGATGTTAGGGCTCTGTATATTTCTAGAAGGAAGCTGTCTCTTTGTACTTCTGAAGGGAGGCTCTGTTGCTGCTTTCTTGATGTATTGAGTATTTTGTTGTTTCAAAATCTTAAGGAAACCTCAGGCTTGGGACGTACAAGCTTTCAGCACTCCCAAAGTTATCTGGTCCAGGGCAAAGTCTGATTTCTGCCCCTCCTGGTCTGAACTCTGTAAGTTTCTGACTTGGATTTGAATCTGAGCATTAGTAGACTGCTGTTGGACTCATTAACTTTCAGCCAGCTGGGAGGTTCTACTGTTTCAGAGTTATAGAACTTAATTTCCCCTTTGGATTGGAATTCCTACAGGCTTCAGACTAGGCTGGAGGCTGAAACTGACACCCCACTTTGCTCCTGGGGTCTGAACCACACTTCTGCTTGCTTCTGAACTTGCTCTATGCATACTGCCTAGGGCCCAAAATTGCTGGGAAAAGGGAATTGGGCGAGCACATGTCCTCCTATTGGTCTGCCCTGGATGTGTGACCCAGAGCTTGGTAGCGCTCAACACAGTGGCTAGTTTGCACTTTTCCCTGTCATGGTGCCCTGGTATGGGCCTGGAAGTACCCTGATATGGTTTAGGACTCCTTCTTGTCCTGCTTTGCAGCCTCTTTCTTGGCTCTGCACCAATATAAACTCAGTGTCTCACTATGCCATATTGAAGGAATATTTGTTATAATGATTTTTTTAAAATTAGGGATTAGGGTTTCCTGTTTCCTAATTTAAAAAATCATTATAGGAGCAGCTAGGTGGCACAGTGGATAGAGCACTGGCCCTAAAGTCAGGAGGACCTGAGTTCAAATCCGGCCTCAGACCAAACACTTGACACTTACTAGCTGTGTGATCCTGGGCAAGTCATTTAACCCCAATTACCTAGAAAAAAATTTTAAAAAATCATTATAACAAATATTCCTTCAACAAAATAAATTTCCACATTGGCCACATCCATAAACATATGTTTGATTCAGTATGTATTGAGTGCATCACTTCTCTGTCAGTCAGTCAGTTGTATTTTTTTTATCATCACTCCACTGGAATTAAGGCTGGTCATTGCATTGATTAGAGATCTTAAATCTTTCAAAGTTGATTGTTCTTACAATATTGTTATTGTATAACTTATTTTTTATGATTTTTCACTTTGCGTAAGTTCATACAGGCCTTCCTAAGTTTTTTGGAAGCTCTCCCTTTTGTCATTTTTTATGGAACAATAGTATCCATTAGCCAATTATCACTCCTCAAAATAAACTACAAAAAATAATAGGAAAATGATTTGTAAAAAACATTGCAATTCACCAGAGAAAGCAGTTAATAAATAATTTATTGACTTGCCTTAATAATAATTTCTTTTTTCAAAATTTGGAAGCACCACCAAGAGGAAGTTATATTCTATATTCAAGTCTCACTAATAGGAAGAACTAGTTGCTGTGGTAGAAATGATAGAAATGTTGGGGTGAAGTAGCCATTCAGTTCTAGAATTTATGATAGAGAAAAGAAATCCAGGCATGCACACTAGATTTTGGAAAAATAGATTTCTTTTTTTAAAATAATATTTTAACCCAATTACATATTAAAACAATTTTGGACATAATTTTTTTTATTAAATTTAGAGTTCTGAATTCTCTCCCTCCTTTTTTCCCTTCCCATCCCCTGAAGTAAATTGATATAGGTTGTAATGTGCAATCATGCACAACATATTTCCATATTAGTCATGCTGTGAAAGGAGAGAGGTCAAAGAAGAAAAAAAAAACCCAAATCACCATGAAAAAAAATTAAGTGAAAAATAGTATCCTTTGCTCTGTAGTCAGACTCCATTAGTTCTTTCTCTGAAAATGGATAGCATTTTCATCATAAGTTCTTTGGAATTGTCTTGGATCATTATATTGCTGAGAATAGCTCATCTGTTCATAGCTGATCATCTTACAATATTGCTATTACAATATTCTCCTGGTTCTGTCACTTTATTTTGCTTCAGTTCATGTAAGCCTTTCCTGGTTTTTCTGAGGTGTGATGTAACACCTCAGAGTTGTTTTAATTTTCATTTCTCTAATTAGTAGTGATTTAGAGCATTTTATATGACTATATATAGCTTTTATTTCTGTCTGAAAATTGCCTTTCTTATTCTTTGAATATTTATCAATTGGGGAATGACCTATATTTCTATAATTTCTCAGTTCTTTACATATTTGAGAAATTAGGCCCTTATCAGAGATACTTGCTGTAAAAATTTTTCCCCAGCTTTCTGGAGAAAGCTGATTTCAAAGTATTTAGTGGAAAAGCAGGTTGGATTCCATGGACTAAGATGCTATAGGGAAAGTCAGCCTAGGAAGGATTGGACATGTTCAGGAATGAAATTTTGAAGATGCAAGGGAAAAAATTCCCATAAGGAAAAAAATGGGATTTGTCTTAAGTTTTAAATATGTGTGTATATATATATATATATATATATATACATAAATATATACATATGGAACTCTCTAATAACTCAGATTTTTAAAAAAAGAAATATGCAGAAGATAGAAACAAGGCTAAGTAACAGAAAAATGAATAAAAGCACATAACTTAAGTGCCATAAAAATTATGTTGGGAATGAAAAAATTGAGCTGAGGCTAGTGAGGAAAGTTAAGATCAACAAAAATGATTAATATCAGGGTTGATAGCCAGGATAGTATGAGAACACCTATTTCTCCTTGATCATTTAAGTCATCTGGTCTAAGTGAACTACTGTTTTACTATCTTGGCTAGAGATAAGTTGAAGACAGGGGGAAAGAAAATGCAGATATTTTCTTTCTTTATAAAACTATTAAGATTAAATTTGGGAACAAGCCAAAACGAAGGCTCAGGTGACAGCCAAGTGAAGTTGGTTGACCCAGATAAGCATGCCATGACTGGTATTTGTATATATGTGTTCTTAATCCTAACTACTATAACTCTATTACATGTAAAATGTGACATAGAAATGAATGTCATATGTATTTGTATATTTGAGTATATTTAAGTATGCTTAAAATATACTTCCTAGTATAATTGAAAGATAAGACAATGGAAGGAAAAGAAGGAAGTCAGAGTAAACTAATAAGAGACAGAAAAGCCTGTATTTGTGGCCATGGGAGTTGATTACTTCAATACGTTAAGTGATAAATTTGTGAGGAATTGCTAATACTTTGGATGATAGAATAAGGATAAAAAAGATCTAAAATAGTCTTGAATAGTGAACAACAGTTGCCTTCTACCAAGGTAAAACTTTCTCTCTAAAATTTCCATCCATCGATCTTACTTCTTGTCTTTGACGGGGGGGGATAAGCAAAATAAGTTTAACATCTCTTCTTCATGGCAGCCTTTCAAATACTCTATACATATATACAAACACATAGCTATCATGCCCCATCTAAAGCTTGTATTCCAATGGATGGAAGATAACATACAGAAGGGAGCTGAAATGAGCCAGGGTAGGGAGGCAGAGGAAAGTACCTGGCTCAGGTACATGGTAGAGAAATTTCTGTGGAGATGAGTGAGAAGCACATCTTGAAGAAGGATAAAGGTATCTTTGGCCTGGGCCTTCTCCTTAAACTGGAGGCTTTTGGGGGAACCATCCAATCAGAAAGTGGAGAGTAATTCCATTGTCAGAAGTAGTCCAGGGTAGAGTGAGCTTCCACGGTGAAGAGGTGCCATGATAGACCAAGTACTATAGAGATGATGAGTCAGCAGCACAGTCTAGAAATGGATAAAGATTGCATTACCTAGTTGTCTGTAATATATATGGGTGTAGTTTTCTCTTTTTTGTTCTAAGCAAACTGGCACACTATCATCAAACTGTCGTTGTGTACAGTATTGTGGTTGTTGCTAAGAATGGAAAACTGTATGATGTTCTTAAGGAGCTGGCAATCTAGTTAGAGATAAAAGGGATATACTAATGTATAAAAGATAAACTCATAAAAAAGACAAACCACAGTTAAAGTGTGAAATCATAAGTCACACATGTAAGAGTAGTATTCCCCTTGAGACATGTATGATTTAGGGGCCCTCCTTCCGTCCTCCCACTCTGAATGCTTCCTATCAGCCATTATGACATTTTTCAATTGGCTGTCAAGCCAGAAATCCATGGATATGCTAAAGAGCAGCCTTTACCCCTCAAAGTCTCTTCCACCTGCTGGCCTTGAGATGTAAAGACGTCTTTCTGAACTCTGAAGAGTTGATGGGTGGATGCCCTCTCCCCAACTGGGCCACAGGCCCGTGACTTCCTATATAACCTTGTATCTGGTCGCTTCTTGGTTCTGTTTTCTTTTCTTTAGTCTTTGTAAGATCTCCAAAGGAAGCTGGTGTTCCTAGGCACCCGAGCAGCAAGATATTGGCTCCCAGATCAGCTTGCATTTGTACAGATCAGGCTGTACTCAGTAGAGGAGAAATGTAAACTAGCAAATAAACCAGTCTTGCAAAGAAGTTGTTTGCAAATGACCCAATGAGGCTTGAATAAAATTAGCCTCTGAATTGATCGTAATCATAAGATCGTTATTGTTTAGAATGACCTTTTCTGTGTGTGGGAATAAGACTGCTTGTTCTATAACCTGATTCATGTTTGTGCTCTGGGTATCTGTATATGGCACCCATGCCACCTGTTTCCCCCACCCCAAACAGAATTGTTCTTCAGGAATCTGAGATGGGGGTAGAACTAGGATTCTGGGAAACCAGTGCTGTATTCTCTTACTGAGGAATCAGGCAACCACAGAGCAATAAATGAATCCAGGGCAAACCTTGAAGGTAAGCAAACAATATGAATTTGCAAATAATAATGGCTAACATTTATACAGCATTTACTGTGTGCTAAGCACTTTACAATTATTATCTCATCTGGTCCTCACAAACAACCCTGGGAAGCAGGTGTTATTATTTCCTCCATTTTGTAGATGAGGAAACTCAGGCAAACAGAAGTTGAATGACTTGTCCAGGGTCACCAAGCTAATAAGTATCTGAGGCCAGATCTGAACTCAGGTTTTTCTGACTCCAGGTCCTGTACTTTATCCACTGCAACCTACAAATGCCCCCACTGCAAAAATTGGTAACCTTTGTGGCCTTAAGGTAGTGGGACCTGGCTAGCCTCTGGCATAGACTGGCATTATAGGATCATAGACCTAGAGTGAGAAGATTACCTTAGAGGTTATCTAGTCTAATGCTTTCATTTTATGGATGAAAGAACTGAGGCCCAGGGAAACTATGCAACTTGTCTCAAATCAGCTAGGTAAACATCAGACCTAGGTCCTCTAGAGCTAATATTCTCCTCTCTACCACACTTTCTCCTTAAACAGCTAAATGAATTTCACAAATAGTAAGTACAGGGGTGCAGAGTTGGGAGGTATTAAGATACCTTATAGAGCTGGAATTTTATCATTCTTTGGCATCACTTCAGAAAGCAATACTTTAACATACCTATAATATCATTGAGAAATTTCTGTCTTAATATGTATTGCTGGAAGGATCTAAAATTACAAATAAAAATATCATATTAATAATAATTATAAGAGAAATAATAATAACACTATCCCTACTCACCTCAGAAATATAAAAGCTTTTTGATCTGTTTTTAGAATGGTGTTTTATTCAATTTAATAAAGCAAACATTTGCCAAATTCAGCCATTGTACTGGGTATACAAAGGTAAAAATGAAATAGTCCTTACCCTCAAGAAGCTTACATTCTGACATTTTTTTTGGAAAAGAAAAGTAAAGCCTTTGAGATAATCATTTCCTTAAATAGGTAACTATGCAAGTTTATTTATTAGGAAGATTCGATTTTAGCTTGTATCATGGGGTATACATCCTTCTATCTGTATTTCAGCTGGCCAACCCTCGTATCTGTTTCTCCTGCCATCAGAATGGTTGATCTGTTTAAAAAGAAAATGTACACATTTATTTATTTATTCAACAAACATTTATTGAGCACTTATTCAGTGAAGAGCAGTATTCATAATTTCTTAGGAGGAGATCTGCTGCAGCCTAAATATTGGCAACTGAGTTATCATCAGTCTGTTGTTGAAAATAATCAGGTTATAGTTGAATTCAATTAAAGGAACATTTCTTGATTACATATCCTGTGTAAGGAGCTGGGCTATGCCCTCTGGAGGACACAAAGATGGATATACTAAGTTGGAAAACTAAGTTCTAGTCCTGGTTCTGTTGCTGACTACCATTATAACCTTGGTTAAATGACTTGATATTTTTGGCCCTTGACTTTCTTTTCTGTAAAATAAATGGGTTGTACTATATGATTTTTAATGTCCCTTATAGACTATAACATTCTGTGATGCTACTTTAATAGAACAGGCATAGTGCTATGAAAATCTATAATGTTGAGAGAAAAATACTGAAGAATATTGAGCAGTCGAATCTGGCTAATGAGTGCAGTTATGTGAAATAAGGTACGTTGGAAACATGGGATGTCAGGCTATTTGAAAGGCATGGAATGATGTATATTCCAAATATTCCTATATATCATGAAGATTATTTTGGCAACAGTATGAAATATGACTTGAAGTAGCAAGACACTGGATGCTCAGTCTGGGGCCCTGGTTATTACTAATGAGGAATTGAACTAGGGAGGTGAGAGGAGGAGAAGAAAAGAGGGGAAAGAGAGGAGAGATCTTTTGGAGTTAGAATTAATAAGACTTGGCAACTAAGTGGATGTGAGGGTAGATACACAGATGAGAGGGAAGAAACAAGGATAATTTTGAAGTTATAAGCCTGGGTAACTGAGAAAATGGTAGTGCCCTAAATAAAGATATTGAAGTTAAGTTGAGTTTTGAAGATGAGTTTTCTTTGGATATGCTAAATCTGAAGTATTGGTGGGATAGTTAAAAGAAAAAATGGCTAGATGTGTTAACCAATTGCCCTGTAACACACTCCTATGACTCCTTTGAACAAAGGCATTCCTTTCCGCTACATAAATTGTCTTCCTATACTGGAATGTATGGTCTTCAAGGCTTGCTTTTCATCCCCAGTACTTAGTACAATAAATTCTTTTCATTCATTCATTAAAGGTGCAGGAGAAGAGCCCAGAACAGAACCTTGTGGTGTATCCACAGTTGTGAACATAATGTGGTTAATGATCCAGCAAAAGGACCCTAAGAGGAAGCAGTCAGAAAGGTAGGAGGAGAACCAAGAAGGATGAGGTTCAAGAAAACATCTCATTGGGCAGTGAAACAATCACTGGCAATGTGGGAGAGGGCAGTTTCAGTTGAGTGATGAGATTAAAACCCAGATTACAAAGAACTGAAGGATGAATAAGAAGAGAAAAAGTGGAGGCAACAAGTTTAGACAGCTTGTTCTAGGAATTTGGCTGAGAAAAGAAGGCAAGATATGTTAGTGAAAATAAGATCTAGTGAGACATTTTTTTTCCATAGGAAGATTTGGGCATGTTTTTAGGCAAAAGGGAAGGAGCCAGTAGATAGAGACTGAAGATCTGAAAAAGAGGGGATAACAATAGGGGCAATCTGGAAAAGATAGGGAGTATGATGGGATCAAGAATACATATAGAAGGTTGGCCTGGAGCAGCGGTGTCAAACTCAAATGGAAGCAGAGGGATCCTTGTGGGACATACATTGATTTCATTTAAAAATGTAGTGTTACCTGTTTTAATGTTTTTAAAATTAATTTTGTTAAATATTTCCCATTTACATTTGAATCTGATTCAGGCCACATTTGACACCTGTGGCTTAGTGTAGGGGGGCTATATCATCATTAGAAGCTGGAGTAAAGGAAGAGATGGTGTGGATTGTGAGATGCCAAGAAGAGGAGAAGAGGGAGCTCTGGTCATATGTCTTAGAGTGGTTTTTTTCTCTCTCTATACTCTCTCACTCTCATTAGTTCTCATGGATTCAATTATCATCTTTATGCAGATGACTCCACAATCTCTATATTTTATCAAAAATTTTAGAGGCAGCTAGGTGCCCAGTGGCTAGAGCACTCCATGTGGACTCAGGAAGACCTATGTTCAAATTCAGCCTCAGACATTTACTAGGCATGTGACCCTAGGGCAAGTGATTTAACTTTTGTCTGTCTCAGTTTTCTCAACTTTAAAATGGGGATAATAATAGCATTTACCTCCCAGGGTTGTTGTGAGCATCAAATGAAATAATATTTATAAGGTGCTTAACACATTGCTTGGTACATAGTTGTTGTTTTAATCTTTTTCCAGTTGTGTCTGACTCTTCATGACCTCATTTGGGGTTACCTTGGCAAAGATACTGAAGTGGTTTGCCATTTCCTTCTCCAGCTCTTTTTTTAACAGGTGAGAAAACTGAGGCAAACAGGGTTAAGTGACTTGCCCAGGGTCACACAGCTAGTAAGTGTACAAGGTAGGATTTTTAACTTGGGAAGATAAGTCTTCCTGACTCCAGTCCTGGCACTCTAGCTAATGTGCTACCTAGCTGCCCATTGGTACCTAGTAGGCATGTGATAAATGCTTATCCTCCCATGCTCCAATCCTATGTTACTAGTTCCATATTGGATAGGCATCTTAAATCCAACATAGCCAAAACAGAACTCCTTATCTTTCACCCTATACCCTCTTCTCTCCAGAACTTTACTATTACTTTGCTGGGTACTGACATTCGGCCTCTCCCTAAGGTTTTCAACCTTATTGTCATCTTTTGACTCATTTGCCACTTATCTAATCAGTTGCCAAATCTTGTCATTTCTTCCTGCATAAATCTCTTGTATAGTCAGTCTCCTTTTATCCACTCAAGCAGTCACTACCCTATTTCAGGCACTAATTACCTCACACCTGGACTATTGTCATAGCTTTCTACTCCAATACATATTCTACTCAGCTACAAAAATGATTTTCATAAAGCTCAAGTTTGAATATGTCACCCCATATTCAATAAACTCCATTTTCTGCCTGTTGCCAATAGAATCAAAAACAAATTCTTCTGTTTGGCATTTAAAATTTCTCACAACTTGGTATTATTATTCTAGGCAACTAGGTGGTACAGTGTATATCATGTTGGCCTTGAAGTCAGGAAGTCCTGAATTCAAATTCTGCTTCAGACACTCACACAGCTGTGTGATCTTAGCCAAGTCACACAAACTCTTTCAGTCTTAGTTTCTTAATTTGCAAAGTGAAGATAATAAATACCATCGACCTCACAGGCTTGTTTTAAGGATCGAATGAGATGACAGTTTATAAAGTGCTTTACAAACTTTGAAGCACTATATATATACTAGCTATTATTACTGTTGTTGCTAGTATTATTAATTATTATTATTATCCTACCTTCCCAACCTTCCTACAGATTGTGATTTTCTATGTAAGGTGATTTGGAAATGCATTCAACTGAATTGAGGTCACCTGACTGGTTTTGTTTCAATTTTCAAATCTATCACTTATAAAAATTATGGAGCTTTGTGAAAGATTTTATGCATTGCTCCACTTAGAAAACTGAATCCCCTCTCCCAATGCAAACATGCCTTCATGAGAACCAGGATGTAAGTAGGAATTTGTTCACTTAGCAACTTAGTCTTAATAGACCTCAGTCTTAGAAACATATATTTGCTTTAAAAGGTTAGTAACTTTATTACATTCTATTAACTGCCTTTTTAAGCTGTATTTGAAAAAGTGGAATATTAGAAGAAAATACTGTTATGCAAAATCTTTTATATGATTTTTTGAAGGCCTGAGGACCTTATATCTGCTGGATAATTTACTGCAACAGCTTGACAACGTTGATAACAATTGTATCCCACCCCACTGAGATTAGTGAGACTTTGCTGTTTGAGGTGAAACCTTTTGGGACCATGGATTTTCATTTGGAGCTTCATTTGCAAGACTGTTGTGTCCTTGAGCCAATGTTTCACCTCTTCTAAGAACATGCCAGCAGCTCAGTGGGAGTGACCTTTGTGACCTAAGGCCAGTGGAAACCTTGAGAAGGCTAAGGCAGGACCCTCTTCACTCAGCTTCTCATACAAGAAATCTTCCCATCTGGTTAACTCTGAGCCTGGAGGTGGTATCCTGTCATCTTATGCTATTCTCAGCTGGAATCAATTGGAACTAAAGACTCTTTAGTCATTCTGGACTGGAGACTGCTATCATGATCTCAACCTGCTTTTTTCTCTCTTAGCAAAATCTTTATAACCAGGGCAAGTCCTTCTTTATATAATTGTTGCAATACCTTAGCTGTTTTCAGTGTGAGGTTCCATGCCCTGAACAACCAAGTAAATGGGCTATTTAGCTGTGTCAACTGGTTGTTTATAGTTATATATTCACGTATAAGACAAGGTCTTATAACATTTTCAAAATATTATGGGGGGGCAGCTAGATGGCACAGTGGATAGAGCACCGGCCCCTGGATTCAGGATGACATGAGTTCAAATCTGGCCTCAGACACTTGAAACTTACTAGCTGTGTGACCCTGGGCAAGTCACTTCATACCATTGCCTTACCAAAAAAAAATGTCATGGGAATAATTAGGAATAAATGTTATTAGGAATAATAATTATTATTATAATAATTATGGGAATATTAGGAATAATAATGATGTAAGAGTTTGTGGGATTAGAACATATATGTGTATATGTATGTATATGCATATGCATATAAATTAGTTCATAATTAAATCTTAACCATCTTTAGTTTTGTTTTAAATAAAAAGGATTAACCTTAAAGGAGAATAACTTATGGAATATCCTGTGCTACCTTGAAGGAAATCCCAATTTTTTTTTTACCAAGGTTTATTATTTAATATGGGATTAACATGTGTATAGTAAGCATTGCTTTAAAATGCAAGCAGATTGCTCAAAGATTTAAAGAGGATTTGAGAGCACTGGTCTACATGGGTGCAATATCCAGTTCAGTTGAGCATGGTTAATAACTGAACATGTTTTACTATAGATAACTCATTGGATACAATCTGATATTATTTTCTTACTCTACTCAGATATCCCACCACAGCATCTTTGAGTGAATTCATTTGTGTGCATAGAAGTCACCCACTTACAAAGGGTGTCGTTATTAGACCCTTAGCAGCATCTCATCCTCCTGAGGGGGGGAATCAATTCTATTAATGAATTGGCAGACATTTCAAGTTTTCATGCTCTAGGCATTTAAATATTGTGATGATTCTACGTATTTATTTGATACTTTTTCATTGATATGTACTGGAGCAAGTACTTTGGTAAAACATAATATCTTTTATTAAAAACAAAATTTTAAAGTAATAGGCGCAGAAGAGTATTACAAATTAAGTATACTGGGTTCTGTTCTTAGAATGGCAGAGAAGTGTGAGTAGGAAGACTGTTTTGTTTCATAATGGGATATTCTACTAGAGTTTGTTTTATTTTTATCTGGTAGTTTTGTTTTAAAGCATATTTTATACTGTTTTAACCTTTTTTTCTTCCATTAATGTTATTTTGTTTTATTGCCAGGCTTACAAACTTTGGTAACCTGTATTCTGTCTTTAGCTTTTGTCTATCTACTTTTTAAATGTCTGAAATATGTCACTATTATGATATTTTTAGATGAACTGCATTTTCGTGCCAAGTGTGGCTTATGTTAGGTCCAGCCTTAATGAGGTACCTTCTATCTTTTTTTTTTCTTTCCTCTCTGAAAGGTAATTAAGATCTAAGCCTCTAAGTCAGGCCTGTACAACCTGTGGCCCACACACATGCCAAGGATTTCGGCTGGCCCATAAAAAATGTAGACGATGTTTTCCTCTATATTTTTTGTGGACTGCCTGAAATCCTTTGGTGGGCCGCAGGTTGTGCAGGCCTGCTCTAAGTCTAATCCAATATTGAAATACTTATAAGCATCCCTGATATGTATACATGCTCAAGAAATTTCTGATGATCATTTTTACAATGAATTTCTAATGAAAATGCAAAATGCTGCTGCTAAAAGCACATTGTACATATAATTAAATCAAGATGGCTAATGAAATTAACTTTCACTGCTGCTCTATGCACTAATGCCAAATGATTTATAAGCCATAAAGACATTTCAATCAGCTCAGTAATTCTGCATGTCTGTTGTTGCTGACAGCATGGATCAGTAAGTTCTTCATTGAATGCCTTGCAATAATTTAAAATTAAGCAGTTGTAAGATGCTATATTAGAAAGTGGGGTTCAATTCTATGCGTAAATATGTATGCATATATATATATATATACATATACATACACGCACACAAAAGCAATATCTAAAGAATCATCTGTTCTTTTTGACATTTGGTTGTAGATTTACTAGCCTAAGAAATTACATGTACATTTTGCCACTATTCATTGTCACATAGATGTTTAACAGTGTTGCCATAACATTCAAATATTTTCATGGAAGAAGCTGCTCTGAGAACCTGCCCGTTCCAGAATGTTTGGGAGGGGAGGTTTCTAGAAGACCAGATGACTGCAGTAGGAGATGCTCTCAAAAAACAAACAGTTGCATGAGATGTTTGAGCCTAGAGATATGATGGGCAGATAAAATGGGACAGTGGGAGCGAGTTATTCTTCCCTTTCACTTCTTTCTCTTGTGTCCTTGTTCTTTGTAAAACCTGCTTTGTGAAGGGGACTACCCCCAACTGTTCCTGGCAATGCATTGGTCACCTCAATGTCTCCCTTGCTCAACAATGGAATTTGTCTTTACCGAAATGGGGAATGTTGAATCCAGCTGACCTTGCCTGATCCCAGGGCTTCAAATTTCCTGAGGGAAATTGAAACCAGAGCTTCCCCATAGTTTTCTCTATGGACTTTCCATTGTTATGTAAAACAGCTTATATAACAGCTTCTAGGTTGCTCCTCTCTTAAGACTCCCTCCTGGTTGAAATGTATTTAACCCTGCCCTCCTCCACTCCTCTTGGGTACTCTTGCATCCTGGTGCTACACCATGGCCCTGAATTGCAATTCCTTTGCCTTGGTTAAAAGACCTTAGGTTTTGGTTTTTATTTTTATTTTTTTCTGTTTTGGCAGTCTTCTTCATTTCAAGTTGACACTTTCTAAACTCAGTTTAAGTACTACCTTCTTGTTATTAAGTTGTGTTTAACTCTTTGTGACCCCATGGATGATAGCATGCCACGCCCTTGTGTCCTCCACTATTTCCCAAAGTTTGTCCAAACTCATGTTCATTGCTTCCATGACACTATCCATCCATCTTATCCTCTGCTGTCCCTTTCTCCTTTTGCCTTCAATCTGTCCCACCATCAGGGTCTTTTCCAATGAGTCCTGGCTTCTCATTATATGGTCAAAGTATTTAAGCTTCAACTTCAGTATTTGTCCTTCCAATGAATAATCTTGCATTAGTTTCTTTAAGTATAGACTGATTTGATGTCCTTTCTACTTTCTACATAAGGTTTTTCTTTTGTCCCCAAGCTGCTAGTGCTTTCCCTTACTAGAATGCCTTTGTATGTGTTCTGTATACACCTATATATGCATATTTTGTCTCTACATCAGCGTGTTAGTTCCTTGAGGATATGGATTGTTTTACTTTTGTGTCTGTGTCCTCAGGGCTTGTTCTCCACACTTGGAGAATGCAGCAAGAAGAGGCTAGGCTGCTCAGGTGCTACAGGGAGTCTTAGTTTTGATGTAATAGATCACCAGTACTTGATATAAAATTTGAGCAGGAAGGTTATCCATAAGGAAGGAAATACTCTTCTCATTCCTTGTGGACAAAGTAAAGTCCAGATAGAACATCTGACTTATATAGATTTTTAAGAAATTTGAAATACCAGGGAAATTGGCAATGGCAAAGTAGAAAGACAACAGGATTTTGAAGATTCACTGCAATTTGAGGAGCCTTGTGATTTTGAAAAAATCACTTAGAGCTTTATGTGCTTCCAATTTCTCATCAAGATTGACAACAATGAACACGAAATATCAAGCCTGTCATGAAGGTTAAATTAGATAAACAATGTTAAAATGCTGTATAAATGTAAGCTACTGCTATTGTTAGCATTCCTATTGTTATGACTACAACAAATCTTGATTTTAGGAGTTGGGGGGGTAATAGAACTAATACATGTTTTATAAGTTAATCATGCTACTAAGTCTTTTACTTTGTTATTTTATTGCTTTGTATTTATTTTGGTGGGGACCTGGGAAGGGAGTGGCACAAATTACTCATATATTATAACATTTTGTTGAAATTCTGTAAAAGATGATTAAAAACAAACAAAAATCCCACCTACCTTTTCTCTTTGAATATTTTCAGGGAAGTCAACACCTTTTCCTCCAAGAAATACCCAACTTGACCTGAATTGTATATTTTTTATTTCCTTACTGCCCAAATCTTCTATGGCGTTTTTGGCATCATTTTTTAATCTGCATAGTAAAGGGGAAAATATATCATGATTTAACATTTGGGATATATAACACTTTATCTTAGCAGTAACTGAAGTGCCTAAAGAGCTGTATCTCGAGTATCTTATAGTTAATTGTATTTATCGTTCACTGAAGTTTTCTGAACTATATGATCTTTTATTCCTTATACAACAAAATCCCCTTTCATGAAAGCTGGTTACTCATATATCTTCTTTTGTCTTTTCCCAACATGCAATGTCATAATGTTTACATTTTGGTTATCTTCACCTCAGCTGTCCTGTTCTATCTCTTATAGTTTCAATTCCTAATTGAGAAAGCTGGTGCTCACGTATATAAATGTCACATTTCTTCCTTTCTGTCTCAAAGGAAGAGGATCTTGTAAAGGCTATTCCCTTTGTCTGTGCACTTGATCTCATCCCCTCTTACCTTTTCCAAAAATTATCACTATCATCCAGCATATATCTTCAATATCTTCCTCTCTATTGACTCCTTCATAGTATTGAAGAGTAATCTCACCAATCCTCTACTACATCTCTCACCTCCTATGGCAAATTTCTTGAAAAAACTGTCTAGCTTTAATGCTGCTTCTTTCTATCAACACTTCAATGAGCTCCTAGTCGTCAAATTCAATGACTCCTCTTCAGTCCTCACTTATCTTAATTTCTCTGCAATATTTGCCTTTTATTTTTGGATAGTCTCTCTTTAAAGATATTTGTCATTAGAGACCTCACATTCTCTTCATCCTCTTTCTGTCTCTCTAATGTCTCACTGCATGTCTTCCTCCAAAGTTGCCCAGTCTTTTCTGGTTCCTTAATGCATGGTGCTTCCTAAGGTTCTGTGTCCTTGGCCTTCTCTTCTGATGTTTCCTAAATATCTCAGACCTCTCTCACAAACTTTATTCCTACATCTGTGGAGACTACAGAATTTCTCTATTTGAATTGACACGTCAATCTTAACATATCTGAAACCAAGTTTATCTTTCTAAAAACCTGATCTTTCTTCTGAAGTCAATTTTTAAAAATTACTTACTTTATTTTTAGTTTTCAACATTAACTTTTATAAGATTTTGGGTTCTAAATTTTCCCTTCTCCCTCCACTACCCCCTCCCTAAGACAGCATATAATCTGATACAGGCTATATGTGTATGATCATATTAAACATGATGTCAATTTCTGTCAGTGGTGCCACCACTTACTAGCCTTCCATGTTTGAAAGCTTGGTGCTATCTTTGGTTCTTTTCTCCTCTTCCACTCTTATATTCACTTACTCAGGCCCTTCAATTCTACTGTCAAGTTTTTTCACATTTGTTCACACATCTCAATTTTCTCTGCTACCACTCCAGGACTGGCCCTCATTATTACTTGATTGATCATTTCAATATTCTCCTAACAGGTTTTCTCATCTCTACTCTCTTTAAAACCATTATCAGACATCTTCTTTTTGTATAGATTTCATTCTTTTACTCAGCTCTGCAACTCTCTGCAACATCTTCCCTCTTTTCTACAATTAAATTTAAATGTCCTAACCTGAAATTGAGGTAAGTGCCTTGGTGCCTTTGCTCATGCTATTTTGAGTGACCTTCCTTCCCTTACTCCTACACACAATGAATTTCTACCTCTTCTTTAAAGCCCATTTCAAAAGACAAGAAGACTTCTGATCCACCCCCCCAGATAATAATGAACTTTTATCTGCCTTTTTTCTCATGTAGAATTTTGCATACTTCTAATGTATGCATGATATATTATTTTTTGTATTATAGGTATTTTTCTATGTGGCATAGTTTCATCTAAACTATTACTTCTATGAGAATAGGGACTGTGTCTCAGCTAAACTATGTATTTTTCCTCCTAGAATTTTGCATTATGTTCTGCAGATAGAAGGCACTTAATAAATGTTTGTTGAACTATTTTGGATCATATTGTTTTCCTATTCTCTCTGTCCCTGCTGTAACTTCCCTCCCTTTTTTTTTTGGTTGTCAAATGTGGTTGACATAGGTCATTCAAACCAGAATAAAAGAAATACCATAGTAAAAATCAATATAAATCTACCATTAAAAATACAGTTGTACCATGTTTTAAAGTATATTCAAATAAAATTATATTGGAAGCTCAACTAAGGCAGGAGATGGGAGAAAAAAGGGGAAAAACCCAAATTGGATTTGAATTTTATTTGAAAGAGACTTATGATATTAATTTGGAGAGCCCAATGAATGAGCGAAAACCCATCTTTTCTAAGGAAGTATCATTTTATAATGTGTTGCATTTAACAGAGAAAAAAAAAGCTCACCCTTATTTTTTATTCCTAATAGGTTTAAAGGAACATTTTCAATTTCCTGCTATATATTCTTAGAATCCTTTTTATTTTAAGCTTTAGTTTTACTACTGTAAACCTTAGCTATTTTATTTCATTAGTTTGGCAAAATACGCTTTCTGCACACTCTCTTTTTCTCTCTTTCACATTGAACATGGTCTCGTGTCAAAAGGATTGTTTCCTTAAGAAACATCCACCTCTTTTGCCTTCTTTTGTCATGTGTCATCTTACAGGGAAGTTCTCATCAGTTCTGACAAGGGTCGCCTCTGCATTTGCTTATTCTCGGGTAGCAGTGATGATAATGAACTACCAAACACCTTTACCTGCTGCTACCATCATCATGTGTCACCATCAAGATTAGAGACTTCTGTGGGGCATTTTTAATGAACTGGGTCAATGGTCCAGAATTATCTGTTGGTAGAACACAAAACAATCTTAGCTCCTCTCTGTAAACTAGATGAACTTTAAGATCTCTTCTAGCTTTAATATTCCATATCTCCCCTTTAGCTTCTCTGTTAACTACACAACCACAAACCATGCAAATAGTATACTTAGACTTATACTATAAAGCTATTCTTGGAATTTGACCTTAGAATGTAGTCCTAGGACTAGCTGTGTCTCTGAGCCATTCAATTCAATTCAAATCAATCCAACAAAGAATTATTATGTAGCTACTATGCTAGGTTAATTTCTGTTACTTTGGACTTCAGTTTCCTAACCTGTAAAGTGAGAAAGTTAGACTTGAGTTCAAACTTCCTTCCAGTTCTATAATTCTGTGATTTAAGTGCAATCTTACAACATGCCTTTTTGGTACTTCACTATCTTACACAGAATTCTGCTTCACTAAAATATAGAAGATACAAACAAAGTAAGTTGTTTCATTCTAAGAGTTACATCCTTTCATTGAAAATCCCCAAGTCCCATATTCATTAATTTTGTTCAATATCCTATGTTATCAACCCTAAAAAACTGGGAAAACTGGAAAAATGTATGACAGAAACTGGGCATAGACTAACATCTCACACCCTATACCAAGATAAAGTCAAAATGGGAACATGATTTAGGTATAAAAACTGATACTATAAGCAAACTAGAAGAGCAGATCTGTAGAGAACGGAAGAATTTATGACCAAACAAGAGATAGAAAACATTCTGAAATGCAAAATGGACAATTTTGATTACATTAAATTGAAAAGTTTTTGCATAAATAAAGCCAATGTATCCAAGATTAGGAGGGAAGCAGAAAACTGGGAAAGAATTTTTACAACTAGTTTCTCTGATAAAGGTCTCATTTCTTTGTAGACATTGTTAACTACATGAAAGCATTTGATTTTCTAGAGCCTTAAAGGTTGAAAGAGTGTATGTAGAACAATTTTAATATATATTAGTGTAGAGAAATTAATTTGGTTAGCTCAATAACAGAAGATAGATGACGGACTAAGAAAGCCGAACATGTTCAGTTTAATGCCCCTTAGAACGGAAAAGGATTTTACTCTTTCAAATACATAAAAGTTTATTTTTCTTACCTCCTTCAAACATGTCAAAATATTGTGTATCTATAACTTTCCCAGTTTTATCTGAAAGAGGAAAAAGAAGGCTTTAAAAATAGTGCATCTGACCTCATGTTTTATCTTGTAATAATTTAAAGTACCTATAGTGTAATTGCAAGGATATGGAAGTTTGTACTTGCCAAAATAAAGTACCAAGGCACTCAGGATTTGCTGCCAACAGATAAGCATAATACAGATAAGAATTTGGGGTAGGTGCATGGAGAGAATTGACCTTGCCTCCTTAGCTTATCACCTTTCTGGCTCAAATTCATTTGCATCTAAGTCTGAGAATATCTTGGAGATATAAAAGATTAAAGAAGCCCTAAATTAAGTAGTAATCTATAGAAGAGTATTTTAATCTTTAGTTCAGAGGTTGAAAAGGAAAGAACTAATCTTAACCTTGGGAGCTACTGCCTTTTTTTTTTTTTTTTAACTGGATAACTGTAAAGAACTGCTATTTACTTCAGAGAATCAGACAAAGGTTCTTGTCACTAGACCTGCAGACCCCAGAAGCAGAGATGACATACCAAGGGAAGAACAGGCCTAGTGAGAGCAGTATCACCTGATATGTATCTGTATGATGACATCATCCAAAGATATTGAAGTCCTGTAGCACCGGAGGTATGTGTTTCCCCATCATGTGTATTCCTCACGCATGATCCCTGTATACCTTTTTTCCCTCTTTCCCCAATGGTGGTATGTGTATTTGTGCAAAAATGTGTCCCACATTTATGGGGGAGGAAGTACTCTATTACAAGTATTTTCACTGTCTCATGTTATTAAATGCCTTTTCTTTAACCCTGGCTTAAGGGAAATAAATTAAATACATCACTAGGGGCTTGGGAACCACTGTTTGGAGTGGGTATGGACCCACACAGTACCTTAAAGTTGAGAGAGATGTTGTGAGAGTTCTACCCATGAGAGGGGGTGATGTAAGGCTTACATAATGAGGGGACTTCAAAATTTCTACAATTCTACCTAGAATTCCACAGCAAACATCATGTACAATGTTTGCCTTGTATAAGGTCTACTGAGGAAAGAATTGACATGTAGGACAGGAAGAAGAAATTTTATTATGACTTACAGTCATAGATGAGGAGGGAACCCTTTAAGAATGCCTGGTTTTGATTGGTGAAGACTGGCAGAAATAGAATTCTAGCTTGGTTGTATTTAAACAAAGACTGTGACCATCAGATTTACCTAATCATGGGTCCCTGTGATGATTCAGGGAGGTCACTAAAGTGTTTTTGTGTTAACATTGGGAGAGGGTGGGATTAATAAATGGCAGTGCTGTTCCAACACAGGCAGGGGGCTGAGGTGTGAAGTTGAAGTGTTTCTGAACAGGACAACTTTCTATCATTACATGAGCCTTGGTGTGGAACTATTCTCTTGCACAGAAGCATAGGATAGGACACTATGTTCAGTTCCTGGGGCCACACAGTAGTTAGCCACATAGAATATGTGCAAGTAGAGATAACCAGAATGATGTGGCATCAATCAACAGACAGCGAATGTGTGAAGGACTGTGCAGCTGGATACCATGTCTTAAGAACAATGATTTAAAAGAACTGGAGATATTTTCATTGAAAAGGGGACTATTTTAAAGACATAAGTAGCTGGCTTAAAATATCTGAATATCATTTGGAAGAAGGTTTAAACTTATACTATAAAGGGCAGAGTGAGGGCCAAAAGAAATTACATGGTAGCAGATTTTAGCTCAATATAAGAAAGACTTTAATAACGATAAGAGCCATTAAAAATGGAGTGCGCTGTTTGTGAGGTAGTGAGTTCCCAGGTCATTGGACTCATTCAGACAAACTAGATGACCAGATAACCTCAAGTAGTGCACAGAGGCCACATATCTATAAGAGTAGAGAGAATTTCTACGTGTAGTGGAAGGTCGGCTCTCTGAAATCCCCCTATAATTCAAAATCTATGATTCTTTCAAATCTAGACAGTACAAGAAGCGGCAGAATGTGAAAGACCTGACTTCTGCCTTTATAAATTGGGCAAGATTCTAGGGAATAAGCAATAGGGACTGTGACCCTTCTATCATTCTTTGCCTAAGGCAAATTGTCTTAGTTGACAAAACACTCATTCGGCTGGCCGGGATAATACCACTGATGAATTTTCTTTCAAAGCAAAACACATTTACAAGTTCAAACACATTAGCTGGGCCTCTTAGTAAACAGAATGAAATGATTCATGATTATTATATCCTGTAAATAAGGGCTAAGTTTAATCCCCAAAATCTTAAATGTTGAAAGGATCTTCCATGTTTTTCCAAGCAGTGGGACAAATGATAAACTATGCATGAGGGACCATGACTTTTAAAATTTTTACCATCGTAATTGCTAAACTGTAGGCAGTTATGCGAAGGTAACAACTGTCAGGTGCTAAGAAGGTGCTGGCCTAATTCTACTTACAGACTACCTAATTAGATGTAACTTTTTTTTTTTAACTAAGATCGTAGGAGGGCTACATTTGGCTCATGGATTTAGATGCTGTTAAAAGCACTAAAATACAAATACTATAGATTGCATGGTGTCCACAAAGAATTTTGATGAATCACTAGGTTTCTTTAAAAAAAAAAGTTCCTTCCCTGTCCTTACACACGTTGAAAAGGGAAAAAAACAAAAATCTTGTAACAAATGTGCTTAGTCAAGCAAAAGAAATTCCATCATTGGCCATGTCCAATTTCTCTCTCTCTCTCTCTCTCTCTCTCTCTCTGTATATATCTATATCTATCAATTTGCACTCTGCTATCCATCAGGGATTATTGTCCCTATCTACGTTAGGAAAGGGGGACTATTTAAAAATTAAATTAAATTACTTTATACTGTAATATTACAAAATATTGAATCACCAAGTTTTCAAATCCAGTATGAGAGAAGTGATGAAAAAAATATTTAACTTACAATTCACAATGGCAACGTTGATACCCCTTGCAACATTACCCTTCTTTTCACTTATGAGCCTGAAATTTAAATGAGCCTTAGTTAAGATCTTCACTCTTATTAAGAAATGAATATTCCTATCTCTTTTCCAGAATCTGTTCTTTGTTATTTATTTCAATTCAATAGACATTAAATGCTATATGAGAAACTATAAGTGCCAGAGGAAATACAAAATTTTGATAAACTATGAAGCTTACCACCTAGAAGGAGGATATAACGTACACAGCTATAATACAAAATAATAAATCATATTATTTTGCATTGGAGGTATGTATAAAGTGCTTGTGAATTGTGAAGAGGGAAATATTACCAATTGCAGGAGGAAGGAAGGGTGATGAGGAAAGTGAAGGGAAGAATATTTCCTAAAAGAGTTCACATTTGGTTTAGGCTTTAAAGCTTAGGTAGGAAATGAGTAAACATTAAAATTTGTTTGAGGAGAGCTATGAGGGGGAAGAAGAGAAATAAAATAAGAATAACTGGACTGTGTAAATTCACAAGCAAAGTTGTTAGTGGCAGACCTCATGGCTACTAAGCCAGTGCTGTTTTTATTACATAGTGTCCTGTCTTCCTAACTCGATAGTAATCTCCTATCGAGTAGGAATTATATATATCTCATGCCACATATATGAGGTCAGTAAAACTTTAATTGCTACAATGCTTGGAGCTAAGAAACAAATATGATAATCTTCCCTAAGAAGAGGGATCCTTTTGGTCCTTGGAATTCTCAGTGCCTACTACTGTGTCTTGCATATGTTAGGCACTGATCAATAAATACATAATGATTTATTAATTTATTATTAATTATTATATTAATTTATTAATTGACTGCTTTAAATAGCTGCTGAAACTCTTAAATAGAAGTGATTTACTCGTTATTTATAGCCAGCATGAACAATTTCATTTTTCTATAGTGAGTAATGATACTTACCTATTAACATTCTAAACCGGACTTTTCACAGTCCTAAATATTTAAGTTAAATTAAGAGTTTAACATGAAAATTGAAAAAAAAATTGGAAGCATGTCTAATAGCAGGTATGTAATTCAAGGGAAATCTATATTTTAGTCTGAATTTCTATATTTAATGAAACTCCAAATGGTGATCACTAAATAAGAGAATCAAAGAAAGCAATGTCAACTTGCAATCATTCAAAAATGTATATAGTCTTGAGGCCCTGGGCACAGTTGAACTGGGCTTCTATAAGTTTGAAGGGGATTATATATGCCCCAAACTTTAAAAGGAATGTAAATGTAATAAGTAAGACTTATCCAAAACCAATTGTCAGGCAAATTTATCAAGCTTTCACTAACATGCTGATAACCATATAGCCTAAGTCCTTGTTATTATTCAGTTGTTTCAGTTGTGTCTGACTCTTTGTGATCTCATTTGGGGTTTTCTTGGCAAAAATACTGCAGTGGTTTTCCATTTCCTTCTCCAACTCATTTTGCAGATGAGGCAAATAGAATTAAATGACTCACCCAGAGTCACACAACTAATAAATGTCTGAGGCCAGATTTGAATTCATAAGACCTTTTTTTCTACAACTGTTATAGCAATGCTATTACAACTTAGCAATGTTACTTTTCTTAACATTTTAATTACAGACACATATTAGTCCAACTCTCCTTTTTTAAGGACGAAAATTAATTATTTCTAGCACCCAAACTGATACTTACAGTTCATCCTCAAAGCAAATTTTGGCATATTTATCCTTACCACCACCACTCAGTAACCGATAGGCATAGGTGTTAGGTGGGCATGAAGTCCAGTGGTCACATTTTTGTCTTTTGGGGAGTGGAGCTGTAATGAAAAGGAGGAGAAAAGTTGGCATTTGAAGAGAACCAGGAAGGCAACAAATATGTGAATACCTCTGTCTATCTTCTGCAAACCGATTCATATATCTTAAATCTCCAAATATTATTAGGGAGTAGTAGTCACAAACTTCTGTGGATAAAATATTTTTTTTCATTTTATTTTTTTAAATCAAGGTGTGCAACACAGCAATAATCTAATTAAGAGGTAGGAGTGGGGAATACCGGGGGAATGGTTCCCACCTGGGGTGATAAAAGGTTAAGTTATTTATCCAGGGTCACTCAGCTAATATTCATTAGAGGTATGACTTGAAATAATGTTGGCCCGACTCTAAGGATAGCTCTGTTTCTCAATGCAACTTCTCTTACAACATAGCATTTTAAAAAGAGAGGAGAGAAAGGTAATCACCCATGGCAGGGCCAGTAAAACTCTAATTGCTATAATTCTTGGGCTTAAGAAACAAACATTCCCAAGAGGAGGGAAATGGACTCAAAATGGACTCAAATGGACTTAAAAAATGGACTACAAATCTATGTCCAGTTTGGAGTGTTTTGATGCTGAGGTAGTTCATTCCAAATATGCTATAGCTCATCATAGGAACTGCTTCTAAAGAATAATAAAGAAAAATAATGAATTAACTAGGTGAGGCACATGGTTTACTGGATAGAGCAATGTAGAAGGTCTGTGCTCAAATCCTGCCTTAGACACTTACTAGCCATAAGGCATTGGGCTGGGGCTCAATTTCCTTATTTGAAATATACGATGCTATAAGAAATGACAAATATGATGAATACAAACAAGAAGTAGAAAGATGTTTATGTTCCCATGCAGAAGAAAGTAACGTGAGCCAAGAAAATCATATACATAATGACAACAATGTAAACTGAAAGAATAGACACAAAACAATCAAAAGTGATGTTGCAAAATTATAAAGAACAAATGTGACCCCCAAGAAGAGAAGACACTCTATTCCATTCCTCTGCAAAGGGAGAAGGTCCATGGGTATAGTACATATATTTGTGGTACATACATTTTCAGACTTTTTTTCTATGTATTAAATTTAAAAAATTAATTAGTTAAATGAGTTAATTGAAATGTGACTGTGTCAACTGCTATTTGGTGAAAAAAAAAAGTAAAATGCACTGTTAGAAGGGTCTAGTGAGCTCTAGTTTAGAGAAAATTCTAAAACATAGCACCTAAAACCAGGGGTAGGCAACTGTGGTGTTCAGTGACAGACCCATGCAGTGACCATACTTGCTTTGCCTTAATGATAATTTAATCATTCAAAAGATGGGCTCTGATGTTCCCTTATCTGATCACAGATAAGTGGAATTGGCATTCCACTTCTTTATTTGCCTTCCAACCTCAAATCCTATTCTTTGTCTGTAGTGTGACCTCCAATCCTTTGAACTCTCAGTTCTTTCACAGGTCATCACTTCTGTACTAGCTCTCTATCTTTCCTCATCTTTACCCCCTAGTGAGCCAGTTCAACTCCACACTTTTCTCTTCTCTTGATACCTTTCCCCCTTTTCATATTGCTAATGTTGCCAGTGAGGCCTCAGCCTTGGCGGAGCTGTGAACTGAGCCAACTATTCAGAACAATTTGGAACTATACCCAAAGGGCATATCCTTTGTGCATACCCTTTGACCCAGTAATGCCACTACTATCTATCTGACTTTTTTCCCTGTTGAGTTTCATGTAGTTCTACATTAAACTCTGTGTATGTTTAAACTCCTTCATCTTAAATCTTTTCCTCTTCCACTTTTTCTGTCTTCTGACAATCACTGAGACCGGGCCCCTTGGAAACCCTTGTGATTACTGACTGCACTTATTTTACTTGGATAGTTGGTTGAGGCAGGGAAGTTAGAATATTATTTGCTTCCCATTGCCACTAGAAAAAAAAATGCCACTTTGAGGTTCTTCTCTTACCTCCACCTCTCAGTAATCTCTCCTCCTTTGAGGTCCATACAATCCACATCTTCCACCCAATCAAAATCCTGGTAGCTGTTGTCTAGAGACATCAAGGATATTTGACTTCCTTTCTCAAAATGTTCAGTACTTAGTTCGTAAATGGTCTTCCTCAACTCCTGCCCTCATACCAGGGGACTGCAACAGACATATTGATGGTTGCTCAAATATCCTCACTCTTCAGTTCCTTAAATTACTCACTTCCCATGACTTACTCCTCTACCCCACCTCACACACACAAAGATAGTTACACCCTTGATCTTGCTACCTCCCTCAAATGTAACACTTCCATGTTCAAGAGCTATGAAACCCCCTTATCTTACCGTAATCTTTTGGCTTTCTACTTCTGTCTGTCTTCCCATACAGAACCTTGCTTTTTTGCTATACCATGACCTCCAATCCCTCAGTCTCTCAGTTCTCTTCCAGGTTATCACCTCTGCATTAGCCATTCTTTCCTCCCTTCCCCATCTTGACCTTCTGGTAAACCAGTTCAACTCTAAATAGACCTCCTCTCTTGAGTCCTTGACTCCTTTGTTATATTGCCTATTGTGCCCTCCCAAGGCTTGGATCACTTCCAGTATACGCTGCCTTCATTCCTATTCATGTGCTGCTGAATTAATGTGAAGAAAATCATGCAACCATACTGACTAAATCCACAACAAAGTTATGTTACACAACGTCAACTGGGTCCTCCATGCTGCTAGGCAATCCTTCTTCACCTCCTTTGTTAACTCACTATCCTATTCTCCACAGTGGCTATTTCAAACCTTTTCACTCTTGCCACCTCTCTTGAATATGCCCTCTTCTCTCCATTGATACTGCTACCACACTGGTGCAGGCTTTTAATACCTTACATCTGGACTATTGCATTAGCCTTCTGGTTGGCCTGCCTGTTGGCCTGCCACAAGTCTCTCCCCAGTCAAGTCTATCATCCATTCAACTGCCAAATTGATTTTCCTAAAGCACCAGCTTGATCATGTCACCCATATTTTCAACAACCTTCAGTGGCTCCCTGTTACCTCCAGGATTAAATACAAAATACTCTAGCATTCAAATCACTTCATAACTTACCTCTCCCCACCCCCCTAACCTTTTCAGTCTTCTTATACCTAGTACTTCTCCATGAACTCTTCTATCTAGAGACACTGACTTCCTTGATGTTCTCTGAGCAAGACACTGAATCTCTTAACTCCAGGCATTTCCTCTGACTGTATCCCAAGCCTGGAATGCCTCCTTTCCCATTTTTGCCTCCTGGATTCCCTGGGTCCAAAATCCCACCTTCTATAAGAAACCTTTCCCAATCCTTCTCGGTTCTAGTTTCTTCTCTTCATTAATTATTTCCTATTTATCCTGTATACAGCTTGTTTGTATTTGTTTACTTGTCTTACTCATTAGAGTATGAGTTCCTTGAGGGCAGGGACTTTCTTTTGCCTTTCTTTGTATTCCCAGGAATTAGAACAATTTCAAGAACATAGAAAGCACTTAATAAATGTTTATTGACTGACTGACTGAACATTTCAGATAAGAGTAAGGTTTATCTTGTAATGGGGGAAAGACTGTCCAAGCCTAATTCTTATGAGAATGTGTAGCATGTGTGACTGATGCAGTCCCAATGTTGAACATACACAGATAATTTCTAACTGTTTACAGTCTGATAACTGTTTGGTGATTTTTGATTGGTTGCTGAGCTACATCTGGGGTGCATTCAAAAGATAAGTATCAGCTAAAGACAGTTTATGGCAATCCAAGCCTAGTCCAAAAGCATAGTTCATCAGCAGATTCTCCCTTGAAGCCAGGATGTTGAGTCCTATAAAAAAGGGAGCAACTCTGTCCATTAGGTATATCACATCTGGAAGTGAACTTGATGGGATCAAATATTTTGTGGAAATTACTTTAAGCTTGAACTCATTTCCCCTAGGAACACAGGTGGTATAGGACTGAGTGTGGCCCAGGTTGGTTGGGATGAGGGAATGTAGTTACTTCTGTTTTTGCTATATCTTTGCAGTAAACATCCTTTTGCAAGTGCTAATTGAGGTTAGTTAAATGAAACTGTGGTGCTAATAACTGATGGTTAATATTAGAGAGGACACACCCAAATGGAAAGTTGAATAAGTAGCATTAGAGAAAGATTCTCCTAGTGCTTACTCCATGGGTACCCCTAGGACCCTGAAGGGCAGATGTAGCAACCGTCATTCTGAGGAGGAATGGGGGGAGTGAGTCCAGAGTCTTGCCACAATCTGTTACCTGTTCCCTCTACCCCTTTCTCTATTTCTTTTCTCACAAACCCCATCATGGGAAATTTCAATTTCCATAGTTTCGTCCTCTTTTCTATACTAGTACATTCCTTTTACTATGCCTTCTTTTCCCTCTCTTCAAATCCTCAAACCATCGCACTCTAAGCTGTTTTTCATTATTTAGCTCACATAATACTCTTTTATTACATTAGAGTTCAGAAAAAAAAAACCACTTGTTTTTTTTCTCTCCTTATTAGAATGATAACACTATATCTTTATGTGCCTGCCTCCAATTACTCAAATACATTTACTTTTGTAGGTTTCTTTGGACTTATGTTTGTATTTTTAAGTTCCTACTTAGCTCTGATCTTTTCATAAGAAATGCTTGAATGGTCTTTATTCTATTAAACATTCATTTAAAAAAATTATTGGCTTTGCAAGCTATGTTATTGGTTGTAAGCCTATCTCTTTCGCCTTTTCGAATATTATATTCTAAGACCTATTTCTATTTGTAGTAGAAACTGCCAGGCCTTTTGTGATCCTGATTTATAGTTCTTTAGTATTTGAACTGCTACATTTAGGATTTTTCTTCATTTAGGATTTTTTTTTTCTTTAAGTGGGAACTCTGGATTTGGGTTATGGCATTACTGGGACTTATCCTTTTGAAGTTCCTTTCATGACGTGATCAGTAGATTCTTTCTAACTTCATTTTGCCCTCTGGTTAGATCTATGAAGTTTTAATTTATAATTTTTTGAAACATAGTATCCAGGCTCTTTCTTAAAATAATGTTTTTCAGGGAGTCTAAGAACTTTTAAATGATCCCTACTTGACTTTTTCTTCCCTAGGTCAGTTTTTTAAAAATATCATATATTTTACATTTTTATCCTTTGATTTTGTTCTCATGCTTTTTGATGTCTCATGAAATCATTTAATAGTGTTTGGTATATCCTAGTTTTTAGGGAGTCCACGTCTTAGATAAGTTTTACCATTTTCTCTTCTAAGTACTTCAAATTCCTTTTTTCAGAGCTTTACTCAATTTTCATGTCTTGCTTCATTTTTTCTAGGCATGGATGTAGTGTTTTTGGAAAATCAATTTTTCCTTTGGCTGTCTGCTTGTAGTAGTTGTGGAATTATTCTCTCTCCTTTTTGAGGGTCCATAAGTCTATACTAATTTTTAAATACTAGTTTATTCTTTAATTGACTTATTTATCCAATTTAGTTTCTGAATTGGAGCTTTGAACCAGGGTCAGACTCTACCTATAGTACCCTTTTGGGTGGGGTCAATAGCATTGCCTTTTCCTACCCTTCATCCCCTGGTTTCCTAACCTATACTTCCTGGGGTGAAACATATGAAGTATTGCTACAAATTACAGAAGCAGAGTTTGAGAGTTGAAAGGGACCTCAGAGGACATCTAATCCAGACCATATCTGAAAAGAATCCACAGTATGACATATATGATCTTCCAGCCTCTTCTTAAAGACCTCCAAGGAAAGGGTGCCTATCACCTCTCAAGGCAACCCATTCTATTTCTGAACAGCTCAAATTGTGAAGAATTGTTTTACTGACATCAAGCCTAAATTTGACTCATTCTTGTTGACCTCTGGGACAAAATGAAACAATTCAAATCCCTTTTCCACATGACAGCCTTTCAAATACCTGAAGACAATTTATTATATTTTCTCTGAGTCTTGCTCATTTTTGGTCTTTATATGGTATGGACTTAAGGTCTTTCACTATATTGTTTGCCTTTCTCTAGAAGGTAACTCTAATTCCTTCTAACTCATCGATGTCCTTCTTTAACTGTGGTACACACAACCAAACTCTAGGTGAGGTTTTGACAAAGGCAAAATATGGTGGCACTGTGACCTCCTTACTGCTGCAAGGTATGTCTCTATATATTTTTTTTCATCTCACTCAATAGCATTTATTAAAATTATTTATTCAGATCACTATGCTGAGAAAGATGCAATAACTTATGACATAGTTCCTACAATCATGGAGCTTAGTTTAACAGAGGGATTGGAAACATATAGAGATAACTGTCATATGCAATAATACATGAATACAGGCATCAGAGAGGTTGATAATAAAATACTATGTGAGGTCCAAGTAAGAAGTTCATTTCTGACCAGAGGAATAAGGGAAAGCTTTATGGAAAAGATGACATTTGACACTGACATGATCATTATCTTCTGACACATACTGGCTGTGTGACTCTGGAAAATGTCTCTTTATCTCTCAGTGCTGTAAGAAATAAGGATTGTAAATTGCAGAGAAGTGATGACCTGGTGACAGTATTGAACCACTGAAATTATAGGTCTAGTTTTTATCCTTCTATTATCATATTTCTATTATATAACAAATCTCAAACATACAATTCTTGAGTTACATTCCTGATTTTGAACTAGTTATAAAATAGGAACAATGAATAATTCTATGTAGGAATCATCACAAATCCCAAGTAAGTGCCAAACAAAATTTACAACCACTAAGTAAATGGATCATTTTTCCCACCAAAAAACTATAGCTTAGAGAGGTTAAGTAACTTCTCCGTGGTAACAATAATAAAAACTGACCTCTTTACAGCTCTTTCAGGTTGCAAATCACTTAACATATATAATCTCATTTTATCCTCACAATAGACATGTAAAATGGGTGCTATTACCCCCATTTTCATAGGATTGTAAGCAGAGGCTCAAAGTCTCAGATAACATTTGTTAAGTACATACTATATGCCAGGCACTGTACCAAGCACTGGGGACCCAAAAAGAGGCAAGAAACAGTCCCTGCCCTCAAACATCTTACAATATGACAGGAGGGACAATATACAAACAAATATATACAAAGAAAGCTTTTTATAGGATAAATTTGAGATAATTAATGGAGAGAAGGCCCTGGAATTAAGAGGATTTAGAGAAGGTTTCCTGTACAACATGGGATTCTACTTAGGACTTAGAGAAAGTCAGGAAGGTCATTAATTGGATTGGTGTTGGGAGAACATTTCAGGCATGAGGGACAGCCAGAAAAAATGTCTAGAGCTGAGAGATGGAATATCTTGTTTGTGGAACAGCCAGGAGGCCCCTGACACTGGATCAAAGAGTACAAAGCAAGTAGTGAGGTATAAGAATACTGGAAAGATAGGAAGGAGATAGGTCATGATGGTTTTTGAAAGCTAAAAAGAGTATTTTGTATTTGATCCTGGAGGCAAAAGGGAGCTCCTGGAGTTTATTGAGTAGAGGGGTAACATGGATCTGTGCTTTAGGAAAATCACTGCAGTGACTGAATGGAGGATGAATTGGAATAGGGAGAGACTTGAGAGTGAGAAGAAACCCAGGAGCAGGCTATTGCAGGAATATAGGCATGAAGTGATGAGTGTCTGCACTAAAATGGAATTAATGATAGAAGAGAGAATGGGGTGTATTAGAGAGATGTTGTAAATGTGAAATCACCAGGCCTTGGCAATAGATTGGATATGTCTGTGTGTGGGGCGAGGGGGACAGAGGTGAGAGATAGTAAGGAATCCAGAATGACTTCTTGGTTGTGAGCCTGAGTGACTGGGAAGATGGTGGCGCCCTTGCATAAGATTCTCCTCATTGGTGGAGATTGATTACTCGATTACTCAATTACTCAATGCTCAACTCCTGCATGAATGGCTAAACTGGTGAGAGCTTGGAGGAGGAGAGACCTTGTTCTTGCCTTCCAGCTTTGAGAAAGAAGACACAAGTTTCCAATTTCTCTTTGGGGAGAGGTCTTTGGGACCTTTGGGAAGAAGATAACATTTAGTGGAGCTGATATCCCAATCAAGTTCTTATTCCCAACTTACCACACTAGAGACTTTGAAGAATTCCCCCTGGGGTGAAATCTGGGATTCTTTCTCTTGAATAAACTGAGGTATTTCACTTCTAGTGGGAGAGCTTATTTACTCTGTGTATTGTCCACTTTATTATAATCTATATAACTTCTTTAATTTCTATTAGTTATCAGCTTTGATAAATGGGTTTACTTGCTATTTATGGTCTTTGTGTAAATGATGTTTGGACCAGCCTTGGAGATATATGCCTATATGTCTGTGTGTATGCATATGTATGCATATGTATGCATGCGTGGACAAACAAATAGATATGTAACTTTGGGCACTCCCATCCCTGTCAAGGATATGGATTTCAGCTTAAACCTAAAAACTATTTCCTCAAGACTAACAATATATAGGAACCAGATAAATATGATTCTAGCCTGGCATTAGCCTGGTACTTCCTCACTGAAGAGAGCAGAGTAGCCAGTGTCTGGACTCAATATTCTGCTCTCTCCTGGCAGGAATCAAGGGACAACACTTAGAGAATGATAGGCAGAGGAAACATGCCTTTGCATGAGTTACACCAGGATAGACTCATGCGATACACATAATAACCTGTATGGGCAATACATTCCTGTATATATACACATATGTGTGTATGTGTGCATATATACAGATATTTATAGATGTGTATACACACAGACACACAAACCCTACAGGATTATAATTCTAATAATAATAACTAACAGCTAACAGCTAACATCCATATCCTAAATTAACATGATTACAAAGTGTCAGCATAACTACATCAAGAACAGGTCATATAAGACTAACCTAATTTAGTTTTGGTCATTATGGCAGGCACTGTACTCAGTATTTTACAACTATTATTTCATTTTATAAGTACTATTGTTATCCCCTTTTGCCAGATGAGGAAACTGAGGCAAATAGGATAAGTAGAGGTTAAGATCCATTGTGCCATCTCACTGGCCCCTCTAGAGCTTTAGAGCTGGAAAGGTCTCTAAAGGTCATCTAGCCCACATCCACATCTTACAGATGAAAAAACTGATGTCTAGGAAGACCAGGCAACACACCCAAGGTCACACATGGGTAGGATTTGAATCCAAGTCTTCTACTTCCAGAATTATTATTCTTTTCACAATACCATACTGATCCTGATGAGAGAGAGAGAGAGAGGCATTGTGGTATAGTGGAAAGAAAGTTGGATGTGGAGTCAGATGACATCTGACCTCTATGTAACCCTGCTCCCACAGCATCTTAGAGGTTAAGATTTATCATTTTCTCTTCTAATCTATTTATTCTCCTTCCAATCTTTTCATCAAGAGATTTCTTTTTTATTTGTATTACCTAGAAATGGAAAAAATAGAAAAAAATCCATTTTCTCCTTTGTTCCTCTGCTTACAGTTGTACTCTGTCCTTTAAAAATTTCTTTGGCCATCTCTGTAAGTTTTTTATGCTAGTCAGTGCTTTCTTTGATTTATTTGTCTTTTTAGGTTTAGCTTCTGATTTGAGTCTTTGTATCAGTCTCAAGCTCTGCTCCCTGCTACTTTTTTGGGTCTGGTGGTTGGCCATGTTTGTTGGCTGCCTGGCTGGCTCCCCTGGGATCTTCCACTGATCTCTACATGACAGGATTTGGGCCCTCTGGACCCTGAGATTCTGATTTCTAGATCTTTGGGGCTCTCTCTGGAATCTCAGGACAGAAAAGGACCTCAAAGTGCCTGGGCCTTGGTTGTTCTACTCTGAATGCTCCCGGATGACCCTCTGTTGGTTGCTGCCCATTCTATAACATCTCCCTGGGGCTTCCAAGGTCCCCACATTAAATCTTTCAGACCAACCTGAGGCTTTCTCATGATTTCTGCCTTTGATCTTATTGCCTCAGAAATGTAGGCTATACTATCTCTTGTCACCCTGGAATTGGCTTTTTGGAGAACTTCTTTTTTCCTATAAACTCCTGACTGGCTTTTTGTATGACTTCAGAATTTAAGATGTCACTTACTGTAGTTTATTGAATGTCTTTATCACTATTGAACGTAGTGCGAACTTCAGGATTTTATTGGAGTAAGTGTATGAGAGCTTTGCAATTTGCCTTTGTACAGGCAGTTATTTTGGCAGGAAGTCCTCAGTCATGTAGCCCAAGATTTCATTAGCTTTCCTGGTTGCTACAACATACTGCCAATTCATATTGAGCTTGCAGTTCAGTTTGTGAACCTCCTGGATATTTTTTTTTTTTCAGATAAACTGCTGCCTGACTATACCTCTCTCATTTTCTACTTATGAAGTTGATTTTTTTGTACTTTTCATTTATCCCTAATGGATTTCATCTTATTAGATTTAACCCAATGCTTCATCGTTGCAAGATCTTAGATTCAGTCTCTGTCATCCAGTGTGTTAGCTATTCCTCCAAACTTTGTGTCATCTGCAACTTTGAGGAAATATATTATCTATTCGTTTATTGAAGTATTACTAAAAACAATACACAGTCAAGTAAAGATCCCCAAGGTGCTCCACTAATGACCTCCCTGAATGGAACTATTAACAATCACTCTGAGTTGAGCCATCCAGCTTTAATGCCACAAAATAATTATATTATCATATAGTTCATATCTCTCCATCTTCTCCACAAGAATGGTCTGGAGCACTATTATAGTAGAGCATTTCCATTGTCTATAAACATAGTAACTCAATCCAAGATGAAAATTAGGTTAGTCTTATATGACCTGTTCTTGATGAAGTTATGCTGACACTTTATAATCATGTTAATTTAGGATACACCATTGATTCAGTTAAGTTCAGCTTCCCTATCCCTGTTTTAGTCATCTCGCTTTGTCAACCAGAAGCCTGAAGGAGGAGCAGGTAACAGTTCATGTTCTGGTTTTTTTTGTACTTAGGAAACCATATTAATTGTTTTAAGTCTTAGTTTTCTTAGTCAATCAAGTTTCAAGGATATAAAATCATCCTTTTAGGGAAAAATAAATCTGGCATATTTGGGAATAGAATCTAAGAATATCGTTCTTATGGGAAGACGTATGAAGTCATCTACAGAGAAACAAGAAGAGCAAGAAAAGCAATATTCACAATGACTCCAACGAAGTTGAAGGACCTAATAATAAAAAGAAATTGAGCATTCTGTAATCATAATGACTAAGGTTGGAGAAAAGATGAGAAGATGCACCACATTCCCTTTGTTACAGATGGTGTAGAATATCACATAACTTGTCAGATGCAGTTGATGTGGTTGGTTGGTTTGACTAAACCGACTTTTCCCCTCCTCTTTAACTCTTTGTTATGAGCGATGGCTCTCTAGGTAGGGGCAAAAATTCAGAAGCAAATGTGATGTAAAAATTAATCTCATCAATAAAAAGTTTTTTTTTAAAGAGAGAAGTCTAGGTATTAGTGAAGGCTGAAGGGGGAACAGCATGAGCATCTTCAAACATTTAAAGGACTATGATGTTTAAGATGGATTAGAAATCTTGTTTGGCCCTACAGGGCAGAACAGTGACGGAACAGTTCAGAAAGGCAGATATCAACTCAATTAAAAGAAAAATTACGTAATAAATAGAGCCAGGCAAAAGTATACTCAGATGCCTTGTGAAGTAATGAGTTCCCTGTCCCTGAGGGCATTTAGGAGAGGCAAAATCCTGACTTGTTTGGGATACTGTAGAGAAGCTTCCAGATCCTGGTAGCATGTGGGCTACTTTCCAGGTTTTCAGATTTAATATCAGCTCCCAAATATAAAATTTCTCTGGGGAACTTTGTACTTAAAAGATTTTGCTCTAACTATTATTATTCTACAAAGACTAGGAAAAACTCAAAACAACCTTTATGGATTAGTATTGTGAAAAAGACTTATTGGTCATACATTAACCACTTTAGCCACACCTATATACACAAATATGAATCATTTGTCATTCACTTTTGAATCTGAAGAAAAGTACATATAGCTTTCCTATTCAGCTTCCGTCACTAAGTACACTCCATGACCTTTCTATCCACAAGAAGTCCATTATAAGAATTTGGCCATTATTCAAAATTGTTTCAAAGATTTAAAAAAATACAAAAGACTTTCAGTTACAAATGACAACACATTTCAATGATATCTAGATGTTGAGGTTTTTCTATTAGAAAAAAGGTATTCAAGTGATTGTGATGGTGATAAAGAAGAAGAAAAAGAGAAGAAGAAAGAGGAGGAGGAAAAGGAGGAACAAATGAGATGTTTTAAAAATACACTTCAAATAGCAGAAGGAAGTTCAGAAAAAGATACAGACATGTAGGGCATTCTCAAAACTATCATGTTAAACTTCTACGCTGAGAAACTACATAGGAAGAATTCATATACCATCCTCTTTTTTTGTCCTTTTTATATCAAATGTTCGTGTTTGTCAAGTTCATAATAATAAAAAAGAAAACATTTTAAAAAAGAAAGCAGTTGGACTAGACCAATTATATGCAGAAATGATCCATTATAGAGGTGTTATATAATTGTGAGGGCATTGAGGAATCAATTCTAAAGTTATCTGAAGGATTGGAAAACAGGCATGGAAAAAGCCTTAAGTCTTATCATTACCAAAAATGGAGTCCAAAAAATGAAGAATGATTAGCCACCACTCCTACTATTTTAAGAATAATCACCGTATATGTTGATGGTTTTCTTGATCATAGAAAGGAACAGGGAAGTTTTTACCAAAGGTATTCTGAAATTGACAAAATATTAATCATCACATAACTCAATATAAGATGTAGAGAATGCAAGGTTCCACTATACTTACTGCTTATTGATCATTTAATTTTTTTTTGATTCAATAGAACACAATATCACATAAAAGGCCCCTTTTCAACAGAGTGCTTCCTATGCAAGTGTCAAAGCTATATAAGATTCTTTGAAATATATAATAGAGATAATCTTGCTCAATGACACCAAATATGAACATCGAGTGGAGTATAAAACATAGAGACAAGTGTTTGTCATGTGTTCTGGTCATTGTGATGGAGGAAATCCAGCACAGAATTCAAGTTGAAGAGAGTTTCCCTATGGAAAGTGAAGTTCTCTACATGTTCTTGTTTATAGATAACATTGTATTTAGTGCATCATGGCATACTCTTTGAATGAGACCAAGAGTCACTCAAAAGCTATTGGACTAACTACCTGCACAGGAAAAACCAAATAGAAGAATTTCTATTATTTAGACTATGGCATATAATTGAATGAACCCTAATAGATTTTGTCCTTCAAACTCCTTGGCAGGAACAACAAAGAGACAATGAAATGTGACCAGGATTAAAGGACTGATGACTGAATTGCTTTTGGGAAATTAAAAAGCTTTTTAAAGTTTCTCTTAGCATCAGAAGCCCATCTTTTTAGTCTATTTTTTTTCTGGTGATGTTATATGGTTGTCAGTCATACCAAACTACAGTCTCTAAAGAATTGAAGTTGAGGATCACTCAAAAGGCAATGGAGAGGTGCATGCAGTTTGTTTGGGATTAGAGGGACAGCAAATGAAACAGTAATTACAATGGTTTGTGAATTGGGACAAGTGATGGTATTGATGTGACTTCATTTTGTGATAGCAATAGTCACAATTTGTGCTTCTGCTGACACTAGACTAACAGAGAACATATGGTTTTGACCAAACGAACCCACATTTCACTACCTTTAGGAAGCTGAGTCCCAAATTTCCTGATATGCAGGTATGTGCATTTTTCAGCAATTGCTTTTGTTTTGATTCTGTGGTTTTAAAGAATGGATATTACTCCAAGGAAGATGCAAAAGTTGAGGCTCTTGATGAGCAAATTTCAATGACCATTTGAGATATTGCAGTGGCTGTTGGTGTGACAAAGACAAGCATTTCAAAGCTCATTAAAGCCCAAGATGAAAAAGTATCAGTTAAACTGAAACAAAAACTAAAATGCAATTAAAAAAAATGCAGACTATTGCCCTAAACTGACAAACTAGAACAGACTTTTTGAGTAAACTGTCAGCTGGAGGGGACAGTGTAGCTTCTCAAAGTTGGAAGAATGGTGAGAAGATCAATAAAAACAGAAGAAAACAAACAAAAAAGGAACTGCTATCAATTGTTATGAAGAAAAAATGCTTATCATTGGCAAAACCATACAAAGAGTAGAGTGCTGAGGTTTGGGGGGAAAGATAATTTTTATTGATAAAACTCCCTTTTTCATTCAAGGTTATGTAAAAAAAATTATCCGAAAAATTCTAGTTGAGTTTGTAAGTTCTGAGTATTTTTTATCAGACTAAAATATTCACTAAAAAGTTTTAGGGAATTAAAAAAAAAGCTTCTAGCATGCCTGAAAACCCTGCTTCCATTGAGGAAATGATAATAAATATATCAATATATAAAAAGGAAGAATTGTTATAGGATAAAAAAATTATCAAATGGATATGGAATACCACAGCATGGCCTTGCACTATACTAATGTAACAAAAGCTTCAGAAATTTATGCAGGACATTAAGATAAACCTGCTTCAACGTGCTGAGTTAAAACCCCATTGAAAACCTAAGGGCTATAATAAAGGCTAGATTTGGAAAGGATTTTTAATCAATGACAGTGTATCCAATATTGAATGTGATAGAAAGTATAATTTATCAAACAATCTTGTGAACTTCAATGCCAAATCATGTAAAACAAATAATTTCAGAAAATGAGGGAAATATTGCACATTAAGTTTTTAAAAGATGTAATAGTTTATAAAGTGGGGGAAATAGCAAAAAAATGAAGGAGGGAGAAGAAGCAGTACAGTCTAGCTTCTTCACATAACTACTCTAGCAAAGATTAAGAAATAGCAGCAGATGGTGATAAGAAAATCCAAGGAGAAACTACAGTAGATGCCTTTTTGCCCCACAAGACAGCACAAGGAGATAACCAGAAGCCTGTAGAAACTAGGGAGGCGGTCCAGCCAGGAAAGTTCACATAAAAGCCTCCCTGAATTCACACCAGGGCTTGCACCTCCAGCTATATATCCATACCAAGAAGTGCAGGTTAGACTCTACAGAGCTTTTCAGGGTGCTGAGTGGGCCTGGGATTAGCAGTTGTTTCCTCAAGCTGTGTCATCCAGACCTAGAATTGGCAATCATAACACGCACCAGATTGGACCACTTAGGGTGCTAAAATTTTACAGCTCAATGGACTAAACTACCTCTGAGATCTTTTTTTAAAAAATTATTTAGTATTTTATTTTTCCCCAGTTAGATGTAAAAACAATTTTTAACATTCCTTTTAAAAATTTTGAGTTCCAAATTTTCTCCCTTCTACTCTCCTCATTCCCCTCATTGAAAATGCAAGCAATTTCATATAGGTTATACATATGTAGTCACGCAAAACATTTCCATAACAGTCATGTTGTGAAAGAAAACATAGACCAAAACCAAAACAAAAACCTCAAAAAAAAAAAAAGATTTTAAAAAGTATGCTTCAATCTGTATTTAGACACCAGCAGTTCTTTCTCTGGGGCCCAGATGGGAGTATAGGCAAAGCAATAGAGTCCTGCCTCAGTGCTAGTAAAGAGATGCTTGCAATCTGCTTTTGACTAGTTGCAGGACCCCTTACCATCTGTGGGCTGAGAGCTCTGGAAGCAGCTATTGCTGCTGCTGATTCAGGTTTTCCCACGGCCTACTCCTGGTTTGCTAGGGCCGGGCCTGTGCTGGTGTGACCTGTGTTGGGCCGTGCTCCACCTTTCCTGCTGAGCTTCCAAGTTTTCTTTGGCTTCTGTGGACTGAGAGGTCTGGAAACTGTCACTACTGCCACTGATTCAGTCACCTTAGGACTGCTCTGGGTTTGCTGGGGTCCAGTCTATGCTGGAGCGGCTTGGGCTGGGTTGTGCTCCTCTCTCACCCTGGTGCAAAAGACCTTTCCTGCTAATCTTTTACATTGTCTTAGACTGGAAAATTGTTTTACTCCATCTTTTAGTGGGTTCTGCTGTTCTAGAATTTGTTTAGAGTCATTGTTTAAAACAATTTGGAGGGTTTGGGGGAGAGTTCAGGCGAATCCCTTTGAACTTTGAACATGAATGGCATGAACTCACACATAAAACAGAAGGAGCCCAAAAAATTGAAAACATAAAGAATTAGGATGAGGAATCCAACAATGTATTGTCTACAATAAAAAAAACTGCAATAGAAATATCCACATAGTTAAAATAAGGAGCTAGAGAAAAATCTATTATGCTTTGATTAAATTAAAAATATCAGGGATAGCAGTCACGATTTCAGACAATACAACAGTAAAAACAGACATGATCAAACATGATAAAACTATATTAAATTCAAAACTACCATGGAAAGCATGGAAAATGTATCAATACCAATATTTAATGTATTATCATATGGCAGAGCATTTAAATATTCAAAGCAATGTTAATTGAATTACAATGAAGGAAAGAAAGAAGCATTTACTAAATGCTAATTTTGTCAGGTACTATGCTAAGAGCTAGGGAAACAAATAGAAGCAAAAATATAGAAAGTCTTTACCTTCAAGGAAATTTCATTCAAATGGAAGAAGAAAACACAAAAAAAGAAACTAAAAAATGGCAGGGAGCTACAGACACCAAGTGCAAAGGCATGGGTTGAAAATTCCAGAAGTCAGAAATAGGGCTGAGAGGGGAATAAAGGCTGGTTTTGGCCTGTCTACAAAAAATAGAGGATACAAGAAGAACTCACCAGTGGAAGAAGGGGGGAAAGTCTTACCAAAGGATATTTCAGATTAAAAAGTCTACATATATGTTTGTATGTTTCAGAGTGAGGAGAACCTAGGAGCTGTGTGAATTTCCATGTGATAGTAACATAGGCATTGTTTTGAAGTACCAAAGAAGGGCCAGGAGGGGAATGAGAAATATACAGCAAAACTACAATAGTTGGGGACCTCTTTTCACCTTTTCAGACTTAGACAAACCTAACCCATAGACAAATAAGAACAGGATTTTAGGAAAAATAGATATAAATCTCTGACAATTACTTGAGTGGAAATAGAAAAAAGTACGCACATTACTTAACTGTGTGCATAGCACCTTTACAAAAAGGAATAACAGAGAAATGTACTGTAAAATTTTTTTCCATTATTCCTTTCTGTAAAAATTTTTACAGTAAGTTTCTCCTATAAAGACCTCATTTCTCAAATATATATAGAGAACTGAGTCAAATTTATAAGAATATGAGTCATTCCCCAATTGATAAATGATCAAAGAATAGGAACAGGCATATTTCAGACAAAAAAAGCTATCTATAGTCATATAAAAAAGTGCTCTAAATCACAATTGATTAGAGAAACACAGATTAAAACAACTCTGAGGTTCCATCTCACATCTATCAGATTGGCTAATAGGACAGAAAAAGAAAAATGACAAATTTGGAGGGAATGTAGAAAAATTGGGTCACTAATGGAGGAGTTGGTGGATCCAATCATTCTGGAGAGCAATTTGGAACTATGCCCAAAGGGCTATAAGACTTTGCATACCTTTTGAGCCAGCAATACCAGTACTAGATCTGTGTCCCAAAGAGATTATAAAAAAGGAAAAGAACTTTTATGTACAAAAATATTTATAGCAGCTCTTTTTGGAATGACATATTGATTGCTCATGGATAGACTGAGCTAATACATTAAAAATGATGATACTACCTAAGCTAATTTATTCAGTGACATATCAATTAAGTCAAGCATTTATTAAGCAGTATCACTCTTAGTCCCAACGAAGCAGGGACCTTGAGGAGCAGTATCCCCTGTGGCTATAAGGGATCTGGGGCCCTTCCTGTCTAAGGACTAGAGTACAGACCAACTAAGCAGAGACCATACTGCTCCCTGAATCACACCACCTTGGCAGCATTAAACTTTTAAGCCCCAAGAACTAGCTTTTAAAACAGCAGTGCAAAAAAGCCTAAAGCTTGGGATAGTCTCGTCAAGAAGTAGGCTAGACAAATGAGCAAGCAACACCAACAAAAGAACCTGATCATAAAAAGCTACCACAGTGACAGAAAAGATCAAGATTTAAACTCCGAAGAAAGCAGTGATGTTGAAACAGATACAAGCAAAGCCTCAAAGGGAAAAAAAGTGATTTAGACACAAGCTCAACAAGAATTCCTGGAAGAGCTAAAAATGATTTTTAAAAATCAAATGAGTCAGGGCAACTAGGTGGCGCAGTGGATAGAGCACCGGCCCTGAAGTCAGGAGGACCTGAGTTCAAATCCGGCCTCAGACCAAACACTTGACACGTGCTAGCTGTGTGACCTTGGGCAAGTCACTTAACCCTGATTGTCTCACCAAAAAAAAAAAAAAAATCAAATGAGTGGTAGAAAAAGCATTGGGTAAAAAAAAATGAGACAAATGCAAGAAAATCATGAAAAGACAATTAACTGTGTTAAAAGAGGCACAAAAACATACAGAAGAAAATAATACCTTGGGACAGCTAGGTGGCACAGTGGGTAGAGCATTGGCTCTGGAGTCAGAAGGACCTGAGCTCAAATCTGGCCTCAGACATTTGACATTTACTAGCTGTGTGACCTTGGGCAAGTAACTTAACCCCATTGCCTAACCAAAAAAAAAAAAAAAAGAAAGAAAGAAAGAAAGAAAATGATACCTTAAAAACAGAACTGACTAAATGGGAAAAGAGATACAAAACTTCATTAATGAAAATAACTCCTTAAAAAGCAGAATGGTCAAGTGGAAAAAGATGTACAAAAGCTCCCTGAAGAAATAATTCCTTAAAAATCAAAACTGGGCAAATAGAATCTAATGATTCCACAAGACATCGAGAAACAACAACAAAGAAGTTAAAATAAAAATAAATAGAAGAAAATGTGAAATATCTAATTGGAAAACTAACTAATCTTGAAAACAGATTGAGGAGAGGTAATTTAAGAATTATTGGATTGCCTAAAAGCCTTGATCAAAGAGAGCCTAGATATCATATTTCAAGAAATTATTAAGAAAACTTTCTCCATATCCTATAACCACAGGATAAATTAGAAATTGAAACAATCTACTTATCATCATATAAAAGAGATCCCCAAATGAAATATAGGAAAATTCCAGAGCTCCCATGTCAAAAAGAAAATACTTCAAGAAGCCAGCAAAAATGATTACAATACTGGGAAGCCATAGTCAGGACCACAAGATTTAGCAGCTACAGGTGCTAAAGGAGTTATATGGCTTGGAATATGATAATCTGGAAGGCAAAAAAGCTAGGATTACAATCAAGAATAAACCACCCAGTGAAAGTGAGCATATTCCTAAAGGGGGAAAAATGGTTAATTAGCAAAATAGAGGACTTTCAAGCATTCCTGAAGAAAAGGCCACAGACTGAGTAGAAACTTTATCTTTCAAATACAAGACTCAAGAGATGCATAAAAAGGTAAACATGAAAGAGAAATGATCAGGAAATCAATAAGGTGAAACTGTTTACATTCCTATTTCAGAAGATGATACATGTAACTTCTAAGAACTTTATCATTATTAGGACAGCTAGAAGTGTTCTACATAAACAGAAGGCACAGCAATGAGTGGATTATGTTGGGATGATCTAAAAAAATATTATATGGGTGAGAAAAAGGGATACACTGGAAGAATTGTAAGGGAGACAAAGAATGGGAAAATTATCTCACATAAAAGAGACACAAGGAAGACCTTTCATAGTGGAGGTGAAAATGGTGGTAGGTGGGTGGGTGGGAAATGCTTGAACCTTACCTCATCTGAATTGGTTCAAAGAGGGAAGAATATAGTCAACTCTTAACTTTCGCTCAACTTTTGTGTGTGGGAGTAACATTCTTAGAAAATGGCACAAAAGTAAAAAATGCAAATGTTGGTGCATCAGACATATGGGGAATAATGGGTTAGGTTCCCACAACCATCCAGAACTGTAACTATAATCTTTTGCTAGAGATTACTGAAAATCATTTTTTTCTGGATACAGTTCTTTACAACAAAACATTAATTCTGATAATATACACTTTTCTTAACATAATAACCATGAAAAAATCCACAAAATAAAGGGGAGAGGAGAAAGCAGATGGAAGGGGAGGGGCAGGGGCAGTGATGTCAGAAGAACCCTGAGGTAAAAAAAAAAGGGAGGGAACCTGCCTTTTCTATTCTCACTTTTGGCTTCTAGTTGCATTGTTCCCCAAGGAAAAGCACATGCCTCAAGGTGAGTCCGTAGACCTTGGTCCAAGTTCAGAACTTCTACTTGGGGATGGCTGACCCAACTCTACAGAGGTTGGACAAGGCAGGTGAGGCTGGGCTGCTCTGCCACTCTAAGTGCTGGACCCTAATCAAGCACTTGAGAGGTTACTTTAGCATTTTGTGGAGTGGATTCACAAACACCTCTAGAAATAATTTCCTCTGTCAAAGGATATGAACAGGTGGATTTCTGATGAAGAAATGAAAACAATTTATAGTTACGTGAAAAAATGCTCTAAATAATTATTTATTAGAGAAATGCAAATTAAAACAACCTTGATATATTATTTATACTTTTTAGAGTAACTAAAATGATAGAAGGGGAAAATGACAAATGTTGGAGGGCATGTAGAAAAATTGGGACACTAATTTACTGTGGGTGGAACTGTGAACTAAATCAATCATCTTAGAGAGCAATCTGGAATTATGCCCAGAGTTATTAAGTTGCCTATACCCTTTGACCCAGCAATACCACTATCAGGTCTGTTTCCAAAGATGATTAGGGAAAATGGAAAAGAACCTATATATTCTAAAATATTTAAAGTAGCTCTCTTAGTGGTGTCAAAGAACTTGAAACTGAGGGGATGCCCATCAATTGAGGAATGACTAAACAAGTTATGGTATATGATTATGATGGAATACTTCTGTGCTATAAGAAATGAAAAGCTTATTAGATAAATGTTAGCTATGTTAGAAAAAATACAGAAAGATTTGCGTGAAATAATGAAGAGCAAAATGAGCAGAACCAAGAGAACATTGTATACAGGAATAGCAATTTTGTTTTAAGAATGACTTTGAGTGACCATGTTATTCTCAGTATTACAAATACCGAAATCAACTACAAAGAACCTGTGAAGGAAGATGCTATTTGCCTCCAGAGAAAGAAGTGATAAATAGAAGTATGTAGAGTATGGTTTTAAACACACACACACACACACACACACACACACACATTTGTGTCTAATAGTAACCATCTCTAGGGTGGGAGGGGGAGTTACGGAAAATATGAAAAGTACATTGTAGAGAACAAAAGAAAACTTAGAAGGAAGCATAGGAAAACAAGGTAGCTTAGAGTAAACAATGTGACATGTAAATTCATGGGGTTTTTTTTGGATAATTTATTTATTTTTAGTTAAATTCATAGTTTTATAGCAAATTCTCTTTGTGGGTTGTGCTGTGTACATGCAAATGTTCTTTTTTGTCTTTATATATTTAAGTTCAAAATGAATAAAAAACCCCCTCAATTTCCTCCTTTTGGCAGACACAAACTTGCTCCTAACACCTCTCATTTTTTTTTCTTTACCGCACATAGACATAAATGTGTGGGTTTGCTGATGTAAAAGTAAAAATGAGGTCACAAATAAAATCATGCAAATGTTTGAAGTTGTAAAAGTCAAACATGGGAATGTTGAGGATTGATTGTATACACACATTCAATTGCATATAGAAATCTATCTTATTCAACAGGGAAGTGGAGAGAAATGGCTAAGTGAAGGAAGTGGTGATAAAAAGGAGGGTAGAGTAAGGGAGGCAGCGTTCATATGCAAAACTGACTTCTTAGGAGGGACAGGGGATGAAGAGAGAGAAGATAAAAAGAAGAAAACTGAATGGAGGGAAATTTATAGTTAGTAGTGATAACTGTGAATGTGAATGGGACGAATTCACCCATAAAAGAGAAGATAGCTGAATGGATTAGAAATCAGAATCCAACAATATGTTGTTTACAACAGAGAGACATATACAGAATTAAAATAAGGAACTGGAGCAGAATTTATTATGCTTCAGCTGTATTAAAAAGGCAAGGATAACAATCAAATTGGTCTATTTCTATTTGGTTTCATATAGTTTTTTAGTTCTCCCAACAGTTTTTGTCAAATAGTAAATTCTTATCATGGAGGCTGAGGTCTTTGGGGTTATCAAACACCTGGTTACTGTAGTCATTTACTACTGTATCTTGTATACTTAATCTATCCATTGATCCACCACTCTATTTCTTAACCAGGGTCAGATAGTTTTGACAATTGCTGCTTTATAATATAGTTTGAGATCTGGTATTGCTAGGCTACCACCCTTTGCATTTTTTTTTAAATTCCCTTGATATTCTTTACCATTTGTTCTTCCACTTCTGTTTACAAATGATAGAGAATCCAAATTCTTAAAAGAGAAGTTAAGTGAGTTACAGAAAGAAAAACACAACAAAACTATACTAGTGGGAGACTTCAACTGTCCTCTTTCAGAACTTGATAAATCCAACAAAAAAATGAACAAGAAAGAAACTAAAGAAGTGAATAGAATCTTAAAAAGTTAGATATGATAGAAGAAAACTGGATGGGAATAGAAAAGAATGTACTTTGTAATTCATGTGAAATGAGCAGAACCAAGAGAATATTGTACACAGTAATAACAATATTATATGATGATCTACTGTGAATAACTTAGATATTCTCAGCAACATTATGCTCCAAGAGAATTATGAAGGACTTAATGATGAAACATACCGTCAATCTCTAGAGAAAAAACTGGTGGAGCCTGAATGTAGACTGAAGATAATTTTTTTACTTTCTTCATATTTATTATTATTATTATTTGGTCTGTATTGTCTTTCACAGAATGACTTATCTGCATTTGTGTTTTAAATGACTATACATGTATAACCTGGGTCAAATTGCTTACCTTTATCAATGAGGGGAAGAGGGAAGTAAAGAGAGAGAATTTGGAACTCAAAAAAATGTTAAAATTGTTTTTACATGTAATTGGGGAAAAATATTAAATTTTAAAAAAGAATGAAAACTTACTAAGGTAAAAAATAATTGGAAAATGAATAACTTAATCTGAAAGAATGAGTTGTTCAAAGAACAAATAAAAGAAACAACAAATAATTTCACCAAAGATAATGACAACAATGAGAAAACATACCAATATTTATGGGACACAACCAAAGCAGTGGTTGGGAAAACTGTATCTCTAAAGCATACATCAATAAAAGGGAGAAAAAGAAGATCAATGAATTGGACATGTAATAAAAAAAATTAACAATGTATTATTGTTAATTAAAATGAATAATTTTAATAAATTATAAATTTGTTACAAATTACAAATTAACAAATATCAAATTAAAATTAACAATATATTATTAGTATAAAATAAACAAATTAAAAATGCCTAAACACCAAAATAGAAATCCTAAAAATTTAATGAGGGATCAATAACATTGAAAATAAAAACAAAGAAATATTGAACTAATAAATAAAATTCGAAGTAATTTTTATATAAAGTCAATAAAATGGTAAGCCATTGGTTAATATGATTTTAAAAAAAGAAAGAAAAAAGACAAGTTAGCAGTATCACAAATTCAAAGTGTAATTGTACCACCAATGAAGATCAAATTAAAAAAATATATTAGGAGTTATTTTTCCCAATTGTATGCCAGTAAAATTGACAACCTAAGTGAAATGGATGAATATTTATTAAAATACAAATTGTCCAGATGAACAGAAGAGGAAATAGAATACTTAAATAACTTCATCTTAGAAAAAGAAATTGAATAGGCTATCAATGAGCTCACTAATAAAAAATCCTTAGGATCAAGTGAATTCTAGCAAACAATTAAAGAATAATTAATTCCAATACTATATTAAATATTTGGAAAAATAGGCAAAGAAGGAATCCCACCAAATTTGTTTTATGATAAAACTATAATGCTGATACTTAAACCAAGAAGAGCAAAAGTAGAAAAAGAAAATATAGACCAATTTCCCTAATGAATATTGATGAAAAAAATGGAAATAAAATACTATCAAGGAGCTCTCAGCAATATATCACAAAGATTATACGCTATGGCCAAGTGGGATTTATATCAGGAATGGAGGCCTGGTTCAATATTAGGAAAACTATCAGTGTAATTGACCATATCAATTAAAAAAAACCCCAAACATAAACCATATGATTATCTCAATAGATCTAGAAAGAGCTCTTGATAAAATACAATACTCATTCCTATTAAAAACACCAGAAAGCATTGGAATACATGTAGCTTTTCTTAAAATGATAAGTTGCATTTATTTAAACCCATCAGTAAGCATTATCTTTAAAGGGGATCAACTAGAAGCCTTTCCAAGAAGACCAGGCAAAGATGTCCATTATCACCACTATTATTCAATATTGTACTAGAAATGCTAGCTATAGCAATAGGGGAAGAAAAAAATTGAGGAAATTAGAATAGACAATAAGGAAACAAAACTATCACTCTTTGCAGATGTTTTTACTTGCAGAAATCTAGAGAATCAACTAAAAACTAGTTGAAATAATGAATAACTTTAGCAAAGTTGCAGGATTTAAAATAAACCCACACAAATCATCAGCATTTCAATCTGTAATCAACACAGTTCAGCCAGAAGAGATAAAGAGAGCAATTTCGTTTAAAATAACTCTACACAATATTAAATACTTGGGAGTCTACCTGCCTAGACAAATCCAGAAGCTATACACAATTGTAAAATACTTTTCACACTAATAATGTCAGATCTGAACAATTGGAAAAATATTAACTCCTCAAGAGTAGTCTGAGCCAACATAATAAAAATGACAATTCTATCTAAGTTAATTTACTCATTTGGTGTCATACAAATGAAACTACCAAAAAATTTACTCTATAGAACTGGAAAAATAATAACAAAATTCATCTCGATGAACAAAAGGTAAAGAATATAGAGGGAATTAATGGGAAAAAAATGTGAAGAAAAGTGGCCTAGCCGTAGCAGAACTCAAACTACATTATAAAGTAGTAATCATCAAAACAATCTGGTCCTAGCTAAGAGATAGAGTGGTGGATCAGTGAAATAGATTAGGTATGTAAAACATAGTAGGTAATGACCATCACAATCTAGTGTTTGACAAATGCAAAGATCTAAGCTTCTGGGACAAGAGCTCACCATTTGATAAAAATTGCTGGGAAAACTAAAATGCAGTATGGCAGAAACTAGGTTTAAACCAACATCTCTCACCATGTACCAAGATAAGGTCAACATGGGAACATGATTTAGACATGAAGGGTGATACTAAAAGCAAATTAGAGAAGCACGGAATATTTTACCAATCACGTCTATGAATAAGTGAAGAATATATGACCAAACAAGACATAGACCATTATGCTATATAAAATGGATAATTTTGATTATATTAAATTAACAAGGTTTTGTACCAACAAAACCAATGCAGCCAAAATTAGAAGGAAAACAGAAAATGGGGGAAATTTTTTTGCAGCAAATTTCTTTGATAAAGGCCTAATTTTTCAAATACATAGAGAACTGAGTCAAATTTACAAGAATATAAGTCATTCCCCAATTGATAACTGATCAAAGGTTATGATAAAGAAATCAAAGCTAACTATAGACATATGAAAAAATGCTCTAAATCACCATCAATTAGAGAAATGCAAATTAAAACAATTTTAAAGTACCACCTCACACCTATCAGATTGGCTAATACAGCAGAAAAGGAAAATGGCAAATATTGAAGAGGATTTGGGAAAATTGGGGCACTAATGTACTGTTGGTGGGATTTTGAACTGATCCAAACATTCTGAAGAGTAATTTGGAAATATGTCTAAAGGGATATAAAACTGTGCATACCTTTTGACCCAGCAATACCACTACTAGGTCTATATCCCAAAGAGATTAAAAAACAAAAAGTAAAAGGACCTATTTGTACAAAAATACTCATAGCAGCTCTTTTTTTTGATAGCAAAGAATTAGTAATTGAGGGGATGTCTATCAATTGGGGAATGGTTGAACAAATTGTCGTACATGACTGTGATGGAATACTACTGTGGCATAAAAAATAACAAGCAGGATGATGAAAATAGCTGCTTAGTTTGTTGCTATATGAAGAAAACATTTTTGATAATTATTTAATCATGCACTCAATACTTTTAATAGAAGTGAAAATGTTTTTCTGAATCAAAAATTAGATAAATTTGGCAGCCTAATCCTTTATAAAAAAAAGAAATGAAATTATAGATTGTCTTTTAGTGATAAAGCCATTTTTCTATATAGTTGGAGACTAAAAATTTTGGTCATTAGGTTTTATATGAAACATATTCCTAAAGTTGTCCTACAAAGAAAATGTTTTCATCTAAAAATGCTTTATTTTCATTAATTAACCTCATATTAGGATCTTGTTAGTAGAAGTATATACTTTTCTAATTTTATTCTCAGGAAACACTATGTTTCAATCTGTACTATCAGGACTACACATTGAACATATGGTACTACAATGCCAGATAGAAAACTTGAGTTTTATTCATCATTAGAAGTAGAAGCCCTGTGACCAAAAGAAAATTGAGGGGCTGACAAAATTCTGTCTTTTGAAAAAAATGAGTTGTTCAGTGGATGCAGTGAACTGTCCAGCTTACCTTTCTTATCTATAATGGTGAGCAGAAATGAGTCAGCACCTTAAAAGATATGGGTGAAGATTGGAAAACAGTACATGGATCACATAAACAGCGATGCAAAGAATTTGACTTCTTTGGTTTCCCATCAAAAAGGGAAAAAAAAGGTTTTAAAGTTCCTATTTGTTTTACTTTTCCTTGTCTATAAGAAACTTTTAAAACACTTTTTTAGGAAACATTCAAAATTAAGGTAACAAAATGTAGATCTTTTAATAGAAAGTTGGGTACAGCAGGTAATTCTAGGGAATGCTTTTCCCCCTTTTAATCTCTATAAACTAAAATATGTTTGAATATTTGATGTTTTCATCAAAACAATAAAGTATATGGGCCCATTAAGCTTTCTAAAGACATCTCAAGAGAAAAAAGAGTGGAGTAAAATATGGAAAACAATTTATACAACAACAGCAAAGTTGTAAAAAAAATCTCAAAAAAGTTCGAGAATCCTGACTAATCACAGTTCCAGAAGATTGGTGATGAAAAATACTACCCTCCTACTAAAAGAGTGGTAATGAAGTAGGATGCAGAATGAGACATATTTGTTAAAAAGGCTCTTGGAAGGATTTGTTTGCTTGAGTATGAATATTTGATATAAAGGTTTTATTATTTTTTTCTTACAATTTGGAGCAGAGACTGTGAAAGAATAGCAATAGGTCTATCAAAATGAAAAAAGAATAAGAAAAATCATATATTTAAAGGGAAAATAAAGCTGAGCATAATACAGATTTGCTGCTTTGTAAACAATCTTCTTTTTCTGTTATACTTTGAATATTATTATATTCCATTCTGGAAAGTAATTTGGTACTATGCAAGCTATTAAATAGTGGCTCTTTGAGCCAGCTAATAGGCTTCTACTAGGCATATGAAACAAAGGGATCAAAGAAAAAAGAAAAGGACCCGTGTGTAAAAAAATGTTTGTAGCAGCTTTTTGTCATGACAAAGAACTGGTATATGAACGGAATGGAGTACTATTGTGCTCTATGAAATCATGAAGGAAATGGTTTCAGAAAAACCTAGGAAGATATATGTGAACCAATGCAAAATGAATTGAGTCGAACCAGGAGAACAATTTATACAATTGTTTACCAACAACTAACAGTAATATTGTAAAGATAATCAACTGTGAAAAACTAATTGTGATCAATACAATTCCATAGGACTCACAATGAAAAATGCTATCTATTAAGAGTGCAAATTGAAGCATATTTCTTTTTTTTTCCTTCCTTCTTTCCTTCCTTTCTTCTTTCCTTCTTTCCTTTTGAACATGTTTAATGTGGAAATTTGATTGACATGACTTCATATTTGCAACGGGCTTTATGTTTCTTATCTTTTCAATGGTTGGGGAAGGGAGGTTGAGAGACAGAATTTGGAACTGAAAATAGAATGAAATTGAATAATTTTTTTAGAGAAAAGGCAGCACTTTAAAGGACAGTACCTTACATCTTCAATGTAAAAACAGTCAACTTTTTTTAAAAGATGAGACTTTTTCCACTTACAATACTAATAATTTAAAATTTAGCTTTTGTGCTTAATTTATTTCTGACAAAAGGACACTATTCTTTTTGTCAAATGGCAGATTGAAATTTAAGTCAAGAAATGATCTAATTGTTGCTGCCTACTTTGGGTGAATTATTTAAGAATTATTTGTGTTTTCTTTTCTATTGGACATAGAAAATAATATTTTCTAGGGATGTCCTGAACATTTTGTATAAACATGCATACTCCTAGGGACTTGGAAGTTTCAGAAATAATGAATATTATGATAATAATAGCTAACATTTATATAGCACTTACTATGTGCCAGTCACTATGCTATATATTCCAAATACTCTATCAATGTAACCAGTTTGTTTCTTATGAGACAAGGAAAATATAAATTACTAGATAGAAGGGATTGCTTCAATTTGGCTTTGTATCCCCAGGGTCTAGTAAAGTTTATCTAACAAAATAAGTACTTCCTTAATAAATGCTTGATGAAATGAAATGAAAAGGTTTAGCCTACTTGTTCTTGGCTCTGACTCCATTCTTGGTGAACTGAATTAAAATAGATATAGTTAAAAAGAGCATAATTTTCATCATGTAGCATTTAGGGTTATGACCCCCTTTGGGGTTTTCTTAGCAAAGATGTTGGAGTGGTTTGCCATTTCCTTCTCTAGTAAATCCAGGGGATCCATTCTGCCAAGCAATCAGAGTTTAAGTGACCTGCCCTGGGTCACACAACTAGGAGGTGTCTGAGGCTAGATTTGAACTCAGGTCTTCTTGAGCTCCAGGACCAGTGCTCTATCTACTGAGCCACCAGTTGCCTCCAACATTCTTTATACTATATTTAAAACAGAAGACCAGTTTACAATAGGAAAAAAATGTTTCAGTACTTACATTTGAGGACAGGTTTCTCTCCAATGTTCAGAATATTATTGACAGCATTAGACAAAGGTTCATGAGGTATAGACTCTGCAAATAGGTATCCAGAATACCAAGAACATATGGAGGCAAAAATAAGGAGTAGTCCCTTAATGTAATCTAGGGAAAAACAATAAGATTTTACTATATAAATTCATGACAAGCAAGATTCATTAGGTAATTAACTCACATGTCATCTTTCCTATACTTTATTGGGGAGCACTTTGTCCTACTCATCTATAGAAAGTGTAAGCTCTCACTAATAAGATATTTCTAATGATATTCCAAAAACTTTCTTGGAGCAACAGAGACTTTCATGTTTTGACTGGTTTTGTTACAGATAGTTTGTGTACAAAGCACGAAGTAATACTGATGAGAAAAAAGTTTGTTTTTTTATTCAAGGAAAAGCTTAAATTCATATTTGCTTTTTTTTTTGTCTAAGGCCTACTTCAAAGTTACAGTGTAATCAATAGTGTATAAATGCAGCCACTGTACAGAAACACATAGGACTTAACTACTTATACTTTTAAAAGCAGCCATCCTCCCAAAAAGTTCTCATTAACAACAACAACAACAACAAAATCAAAATTGTCGACTTTAATTTATTAGTTATTTGGAATGTCATGGAAAATACAGAATCTTGAGCTGAAGAGACCTCAGATGTCTAGTTCAATCCTGTATTCAATAAAATACTTCTCTACAGCATTCCAACAGCTTCTGTTGAAATATCTACGTTAATGAGAAACTCACTATCTCAAAAGATAGTTTGCAGTTTCTAGAAAGATCTAATGGATAGTAACTCTTTGACATTGAACCAAAATCTCCTTTCTGTAATTCCTATCCATCAGTCCTCAGGTATATATAATTAGGGTAGGTACTAGACTGGAGATTTCATTGACATAACTCCCTGGTGAGGAAATTCTCTCTGCCATTACAAATTGGGACTTTCTTTGTTATTTATAGTCTTAGAGAGAGTTGCCTACAGCACTGACAGCCTAAGTAACTTGCTCAAGGTCAAATGGCTAGTAGTGTCTATGATACTTGAATCCACTTACTGGTTTTGAGATCAGCTTTCTACTATACATATACTTACTGCTTCTTTCAAATAATTGAAGGCCATGAAACTAACAAAGCAAATATGAATTTAAGTTTTTTCTTGATAAAAAACAAATAATTTTTTCTCATCTATATTACTTCATGCTAGATACATGAACTACCTGCAACAAAACCAATTAAATCATTATAGCCTATGTTATTCCAAGAAATTTTTTTAGTATCATTAGAAACATTTTATTAGTGAGAGCTTACAATTTCTATAACTAAGTAGGACAAAGTGCTCCCCAGTAAACTGTAGAAACAACGATATGTGGGCTAATTACCTAAAATGGCCTCCTAAGTATTCTCTTCAGAGTTTATACTATATCATCATTACTTATTCTGAATGAGAGACTATTAGAGAGGGCAGAGAAAAACACACAATAAGGCAAAAGATCTTATACCACAATAAAAGACCAGTCATTTTTGTCATGTTGATATCCAAAGAAAGTTTAAAAAATAAAGATAGTTTTACCTTTAGCACCCATGTCCTGTTAGAAGTGTTTTGACAGAAATTATGTCTCTGAAAATCTTAGAAATGGTGCCTAATGACAGCAGGATCCAGGCCAAGTTTGTTTTTAGCTCAAAAGCACTTCCATGAATAATAATACTCTGTAGAGACATAAATTCATTGTTGGCAGAGTCGTGAACTGATTCAACCATTTTTTAGAGCAATTTAGAACTATGCCCAAAGGGCTATAAAACCATGCATATCTTTTGACCAAGGAATACCATTACTAGGTCTGTATCCCAAAAGAGATAAAAAACAAAAGGGAGAAGGGCATATGTGTGCAAAAATATTTATCGCAGCTCTTTTCTAGGGATAAAGAAGCAGAAATTGAAGGGTTGCCCATCAATTGGGGAATGGCTTAAAAAGTGGTGGTATGTCATTATGATGAAATACTATTGTACCATAAGAAACAATGAGCAGGTTGCTCTCAGAAAAACCTGGGAAGACTTGCATGGGCTGATGCAATGAAATGTACTGTGTACAAAGTAACAGTAATATTGTAAGATGATCTGCCATGAATGACCTAGCTACTCTCAGCAATATGATGATCCAAGACAACTCTAAAGGACTTATGATGAAAAATACTACCCATCCCCAGAGAAAAAAAATTGGTAGTGTCTGAATATAGACTGAAGCATACTTTTTTAAACTTTCTTTATTTTTCTTGTTTTTTTTTTTCTATGTTTTTTTTTGACAACATGTCTATTATGGAGCAGCTAGGTGGTGCAGTGGATAGAGTTCTGGCCTTGGAGTCAGGAGGACCTGAGTTCAAATTTGACCTCAGACACTTGACACTTACTAACTGTGTGAGCCTGGGCAAGTCACTTAACCCCAATTGCCTCACCAAAACCAACACACAAAAAACACAACCTGCCTATTATGCAAATGTTTTGCATTATTACACATGTATAACCTATATTGAATTGCTTGCCTTCTCAATGGGGGGAGGGGTAGATAGGGAGGAGAGGGAGAATTTGGAACTCAGAGTTTTAAAAATGAATGTTAAAAATTGTCTTTACATGTAACTGGGGGGAAATAAAATATTAAATAAAAGGTTAAAAAAAGAAAAAATAATACCCTGTAATAAGTATAGTAACCAACCTAGTTAGAAATACAATTAGATAATCATTTCACCAGACAAATAAGACACCTCACATTGGGTGCTCTCTAAAATATTATGATTATATTTACTGAATAAGGTGTTCAATTTCAGACCAACTGTATTGTATAATAATTGAAGTGTATTGAAGTATATTTTCCTGCTCTAAAAATGAATCTGTTCAATTATTCAGAATCAAGCAGTATCTCAGAAGAAACACTGCAGATATCAATTTGCATCAGTAAAATAAGGATAATGTACAACACTTACTCCACAGGTTTGTTAAGGGAAAATGCTTTATGAATTGGAAGGTACTATATACATGAGAACTATTATTAGCGAACACAGCATTAGAATTAGAGGGGACCTCAGATGCCATTTAATATAACCCACACTTGAAGAGGTATCCTCTATAGAGTACCCAGCAAGTGATCATTTAGCCTTCTCTTGAACTACCTTCCAAGGCAGACTTTGGATAGCTCTAATTGTGACTTTTTCCTTACATAAAAAAGAAGTCTTGTCTGTCTTCAACGGACCCTGCTCTCCCCTCACCCCTTTGCTCTTAATTCTACCTTCTGGGGCCAAGAAGAAAACAGTTAATGCCTTTTTAACATAACAGTCCTTCAAATATTATCATATCCATCATCCCAATTATCCTCCAGGCTGAACTTCCCTAATTCCTTCAAGTTATTCTGATATGATATGGTCTCCAGTTTTCTTTTTGGACATTGTCCACTTTCTTTGTGTTGTTCCTAAAATGTTGTCTTCCTGAATTAGAACAACTCTCTGGGTATGGTATGACCATACTAGACTCTACTTAATAATATAGCTTTTTGGCTGCCAAATGATCTCTCTGAGCTTGTATATCTATAACTCCTCAGATTTTTTCCACATGAACTTTTTTTTGTCTATCTATGTCTCACTCACTACGTATTGGTGAAGTTCATTTTTTGAACTAAAATAAATGACTTTATTCCTTCTAAAATTTTTTTTACTTATTAAATAAAGTTCATTATTTTAGCCTATGGAGTTTTTAAAAATCCTAAGTATTATTCACTTTTTAGCTATCATTCTCATCTATTAATTTAATAAGGATACAATCCATACTATCATTAAAGTCACTGATAAAAATATTAAACAACCTATTAATTGATTACTCTGGATTTGGTCATTCAACAAATTCTGAATTAGCCTAACTATAATAACGCCTAGCCCACATTAATACATTTTGTTCATATGAATGGTGGCATTCTCATATGCTTTATTGAATTACAAATATAGTGGCATTAAACTATACTATAAGGAAGTAATTATCAAAACTATCTGGTGCTAAGAAATAGGAAGGTAGATAAATGGAATAGAGTAGACATGTGATTTACAGCAGCAAATATACATAATACCCTTGTATTAGACAAGTGTAAAGACTTAAGATTTTGGAAATAAGAATTCTTTATTTGGTAAAAATTGTTGGGAAAACTGGAAAGCAGTATGGCAGAAACTGGGTGTGGACCAATATCTCATACAATTTACCAAGATAAGGTCAAAATGGATACATGACCCTAGATATAAAGATATATTTTACACATAAATTAGAACATGGAACATATTATTTTTCCTCTTTTATGGATAGGTGAATAATTTATGAATAAATGAGAGAGAAAGAGCAAAAGTGGGTATAAAATAATTTTGATTATACTAAATTGAAAATATTTTGTACAAATAAAATTAATATAGTCAAGATTAGAAGGAAAGCAGAAAATTGGGAAACTTTTTTTTTGTAGATAATCAGATAAAGGCCTTGTATCCAAAACATATAAAGAACTTTGTCAGTTATATAAGAATAGGAGTCATTCACCAATTGATAAATGGTCAAAGGATATAAACAAAGAGTTTTCTAATGAAGAAATCAAAACAATTTATGTCATATAAAGATACTCTAAATCATTACTGATTAGAGAAATGCAGATTAAAACAACCTTGAGAAATCATTTTACACTTACCAGATTGGATAAAATGATTGAAGGGGAAAATGACAAATTTAGAGAAGATGTGGAAAAATTGGGATACAAATTCATTGTTCATGCATTTGTGAACTGATTTAACCATTTTGGAGAGCAATCTGGAATTGTGCCCAAAGAGTTATTAAATTACCTATACTCTTTGACCTAGAAATATCACAACTTCATCTATTTCCAACGATGATTGGGGAAAAAGGAAAAGAACCTATATGTTCTAGAATGTTTGCAGCAGCTCTCTTTGTGGTAGCAAAGATCTAGAAATTGAGGGGATGCCCATTAATTAGGGAATGGCTGAACAAGTTGGGGTATATGATTGTGATGGAATGCTACTGTCCTTTAAGAAATGATGAGCCCATTGATTTTAGAAAAACATGGAGAGACTTGAATGAAATAATGAAGAGTGAAACGAGCAGAACTAAGAGAGCATTGTATACAGTAACAGCAATATTGTTTTAAGAATAACTTTAAGTGAATAAGTTATTTTGCTTATTATAAATACCCAAATTAAATAAAAGGACAAAAGAAGAAATATGCTATCTATATCCACAGAAAGAACTGATAAACAGAAATATATACACACACACGTATCTATTTATGTGTGATGGTAGCCATCTTGGGGGGGAAGAAAAGAAAAGAAAAAAAAGAAATTTACAAGATAATTTTGTTACATATTTGAAAGGAATAGCAAGTTGTACATAGTTGATTTGAAGTTTTATGCACAATCTTCCTTTTTATTGTACTATGTTATGGAAATGCTTGTTTTATTCCATAAATTAAAAATAAAATTTAGAAATTATATACTAGCAGTCTAGGAACCGTATTAAAAAAGGAAATGAGCTCTAGTATCAAATAACCTTAACAAAATTAAAGGTCTTAACAAAATCCTTCAAAAGTTCCAATTTTATGTAAATAAGATTATCTATTTCACCTTTTGTGATCTCCTTCATCCCTTTTTAATTAAGAATTCTTCCCTCTAGCCATAGTTGTGAGAAAGATTATGGGAGAGGGCTGCTAGAAAGGATAATGACAATATAGATATGTGTTTTATCTCCTCGCTGTTGCTTCCATATCCTCCTTCTAATACTATCAAACAGCTGGTTCCCTTTTAATGTTCACTCCATGAATCTATATGTTAACCTTTCTAGTCTCTGGTTGAAGTGAAGCTCAAATAGGTCATTCTTCTCATTTCACAAAGAGTGCACCACTTGACTCAGAGTATTATCTCTTAATTCTTCCCCCTCCCCCAAATTATCAAGCATTGGAGGATTCTGAGAAGATTGAAGAATAAGGCAGGAAAGTACCTGGCTCACTCAAATCCCCCCACAAATAATTTAAATAATGTCTCAAAGTAAACTTTGAGTGGCAGAAATAATTAAAAGTTGGAGTAAAACAGTTGTCCTCCTAAGAACTTGGGAGGTCCTTAGGAAAGATCCAATCTTCCAGAGTGATGGTCTGGCCTGATTGAAGTACAGATACCTCCAGGAAAATACTGCTGAATCATTAGATAAGAAGCCCTGGGGGCAGTTGTGTTGGGTGGCAGCCTCAACTCCAGGAACTTTTGTCTCACATTTAGTGTGGGACTTGGATAGCTGATCAGGGGAAGATAGAAGAGTACTGGGCCCCAGTGTACTGACCAGATGCAGTCCCAGACTGTTGCTGTGAAGTGGAGTAAGCACACACTGGTGAATGAGGCAACAGGGGGGTGGGGGCCCTACTGACTATGATCATTCACAGGAAAACAGAGTTCCTGGTTTTGGTTCCATGGCAAAGGAGTGAGCAGAGGTATGTAGCTGTGGGAGGGACCACAGGGAGCAAAAGGATTTCACAGTGACAATATTGCTGTGGGTTCTGGCAGTGGTTCAGTGGCAGAGAGGAGTACCTGAAGTTAAGCTCTCAGATAGAGCTCAGAAAACAATAGCATAAAAAACCTGAATTCTGAGACATTCTCCCCCACACCTGGGGACTAGAGACTGATGATGAGACAAAGTTACTTGCCAAGAAAGCCACTAAAAAATGAGTAAGCAAAAAAGAAAGAACCCAACCCTAGATACTATGGGGATAGAGAAGATCTGGGTTCAAACTCAGGAAAAGAAAACTTACAACTTAATAATAATTTAACCAGAAAAAGCTATTATAATTCTAAAAGGCAAAAATTAGTCCTTTAAATAGGGAGATGATACATGCATCCCCTCAGGACATTATTATCATATGGAGGTCATAGAGAGAGTCAAATGAATCAGAAAGCTTTGGGGAAGTTCTGTTTTAATAATACTAAAAACAACAAAAAAAGAGAGACAAAGAGAAAGGAAAGATGAGGCAAAGCATCTCACTTCATGGTATTCAACCATATATACAAATAAGGAGGAAGGAGTGGGTGACACTTGATCTTCGTTCTTATCTGAACTGCTCAGTGCGGGGTGGGGGGAATACTATGTATTTATAATAGGGCATAGAAATATATTTCACTTAACAGGGAAACAAGAAGGAAAAAGAAGCAGGGAAAAAGGAGAATACAGAGTTTAGATTAAGAGAGGGATTAGTCCTAAGCAAAATACATTCTAACTGAAGACATAAAAAAAATTTATAGTAGTTCTTTTTTGGAGGTGGAAGAATGGGAATCTAAATGGGAATCCCTATAAATCAGGGAGTTGCTGACTAAATCATGGTATATAAATGTGATGGAATACTGAGGATAGTTGTAGAGAAACCTGATAAGACTTGTATGAATTAATGCAAAGTGAAGTGGGCAGAGCAAGGACAACAATTTATATAATAACAACATTCTAAAGACAATCAACTTTGAAAAACTTAGAACCTCTGATCAAAACAAAGACCAACCATGATTCCAGAGGACTAATGATGAAACAAGTTACTTGCTTCCTGATGGAAAGTTGATGGACTCAGTGTGCAAAATGAGATGCTTCTGGGGGAACATGGCCAATGTAGTCATTTGTTTTGCTTGATTATACATGTTTGTAATGTGGGTTTTCTTTTTCTTTCTTTCTCAATTGTGGGATAGGGTTGGGAGGGAGGAGAGGGGAACAGAAGGAAGATTCTTGTTAATTGAAAAAAATTAATAGAAAAAATAATGGAGCTGGACAAAAAAAAAGAACAAAAAAGGAGTTCAACCATAGTAACAGATATAATATCCAGTTTTCTTATAATTTTTAGAAAATGATATAAACTTTAAAACTGCTTTCCAGTTTTCCCAGTAAATTTTTTTAAAAAAATGTTTTTCTTTAAATAATTTCTATTCTGTTTTTCAAATAATAGATTATTAATCATTTTGTTCCTAGTTCTAAGATCCTTATTTGTTCTAATGATCTTTTAAAAAAAAACAAATACCAAATAATATTGATGATTAATTCTTGATAGTAAAAATTGAGGTCTGAAGTGCTATTCCCCTTTATTCCTTTTTCCCATTATTTTCCTGGAGATTCTATATCTTTTTGCCCTTCCACATAATTTTAAAATTATTTTCTCAAGCCCTGTAATATATCCTTTTGATAATTTGGTATGGCACTAAATATATAAATAATTTAGGTGGTAGTTTCATTTATATTATATTGATATGAGCAAGGTGTAAGTACCTAATATATCTTCAGTTATTTAATCAATCTTTATATCTTTAAGGAGTATTCTGTAATTGTATCTCTATAATACTTCAATACTTTAAGGGTCTATTAAAGTTATTAAAAATAGGGACACTTTCAGAAGCAGGCTGACCAAATGTGTCTGCTCAAAGGACTGAGCCTGGAAGGAATAATAAGGTGATCCAAGCTCAAGGGTAACATTCTAAGAAACACATAGCAGTGCACTGAGAAAGAAGCAAGTTCAGAAGAAAGTAGTAGTGATGTGGCTCAGAACCCAGGAGCAGAGTGGGGTCTCAGTTCCAGTTTCTAGTCCTGTCTGATGCCTGCAGAGGAATAGTCAGGTTAGGAATCCCAGACCGAAGGAGAGCTTATAGCTCTTTCATTCTGTACCAACACTCTTTTCCGGCTGGCTGAGGCCAGCAGCATTCTGCTTTTACTCAGACCAGGGGTGCAGCACTTAAACTTTGCCCTGGATCCTACCACTTTGGGAACGTTGAAAGGTTATATGTAGGTCCCCAGCCTGTCCCTGAGATTCTGAAATAATGTAACATTCATTGCTTTAAGAAAGCAGCAACAGACCTAGTCCAGATTTTACCTCCAGAATTGTGTTGAGCTCAATCCTAACAACAAGTATGAAGTCAGGAAGAGGGAAGGAAAGGGGATAAGATATTGCTGTCATCGTCATCGTCATCATCATTGTCATCATCCCAAATTGGGTGAACCTCTTTTCTCCTCCCCTCCTCCATGATCATGCAAAGATTATTGGATTACTGGAAGTCAGAACTCCATTCCAGTCCCAGATTCTTCACTGAGCTGTATGACCTTAAGCAAGTCACTGAGTTTCTCAAAGTTCCAATTTCCTTATCTATAAAATAAGGAGGCTGGACTAAATAATTTCTAAGGTTCCTTCCGTAGCTAACATTCATTTATTTTTTGTCATACCTAAAACAGCTAAGAAACCAGCATGCTTAAAACAGAGCAAGAAATATAACAAGCGTTTAAAACATATTGTACAAAAAGAAAAAAATAGATAAATCAGAACTTAACTAAACTTTAAAGAGCAGATCAAGCTATTTTGGAAGGAAACAAAGGCAGCTACTTTTTTTTCTACTTTTCATTTCCACTTCCCAAAACAGGTCACATGAATATTTATTTTTAAGAGCTGGAAGACATCTAATGAGACTTTTCCTCAGATACAAACTTGATATCTGAAAGCCTCTTTCAGCTCCGATATTTTGTGATACTATGAGCCCAGGTCACCTGACTTCCAGTATGGTGTTCCTTCCAATACCACAGTGCCTACCATGAAGCTTAAATAAATACTTTATTTATTTATTCACCCAAAATTCTTTTCTTTAGGGTATTTTCACAGTGCTTCTACCAAATGCTAATAAATTACAATGATTGAACTTCAGATTTGCTCACTTACACTCACTTATAATGTTGTCAATTCTACTATCTTTCTTGTATCCTTTTAAGATGGCCACCTCCACCCAAGGACCATATTTAATTGCCAAAAAGAATTAGGAAGAATTATGAATCATTTCTCTTTGATTCGCCAGTGCTGAGCTCCTACTTCCTTGCTTTCTATTTTTCAAGGCAAATGTTATTCTTGCTGAAAGATTGTTATTGTTTGTCTTTTATAAACCCTCTTCCCTCATTATTGTCCTATCTACCATTCCTGCTGGGGGTAGGGAGACAATATTCAGCCACTAAAATGGAAAAGACAAAAGGGTATGAAGGAATACATAAATAATATTTTTGTCTTGTTAGGGCTTAGAAAATGCTAACCTACTCTGACATCTTTCACTGCTCCCTTCTCTTTTCCCCCTCCTTTTCTAAGGTTCATCAACCATGCATAAAATACAAGACCATGTAGTTTAAACATCACAGTTCCCAACTTCTATCTACCATCATCTCCTTTCTGAGAGTGGGTTTGGAAGTGGAAGGGGAGGAGGGAAGGTTTCTCCCCAGCATGGGAGCAGCCCAACTGGCTTATCTACCATCTGTCCAGTTCTCTCTTCTTATCCTTCTGTCCCCTCCTCTTCTTCCTTTTCTCTAGCTCTAGTTTCTCTTTCTCTTTCCTCCTCCTCCTCTCTCCCTCCCTTCCCTATTCCCTTTCCCTCTCTGATTCCATTCTCCTTTCTCTGCCCCTCCCTCTCCTCTATTCCTCTTGCTCTCCTTTCTTCTCTCTTCTCCTTCCCTCTTCTTTTTTTCCTCTTCCATTTGGCAGGAGAGGAAGCAATGTTGAGGGGGAGGAAAAAATTATGAAGAGACTCACACTCACTAATAAACCCCGATCCCATCTTCTAGGGTCGTGTCTAACTGCTGTCCCGTGAACAGCCCCAAGACTTTCCCTTGTAGCTGCTGCTGCTGCTGCTGCTGCAGGTGCTGCTGCTGTTCCTGGGTTGCCTAGCGCTGTCCCGGATGTGTTCCAGGACTTTGTTCTTTCATACGTGTGGGGTGGAGAGAAAGGGACCTCCTCTATCTCTTGACACACCCCGAGGGAGGGAGAAGAAGGGTTGAGTCTGTCAGAGCAGGAAAAGGTATGTGGAAACGGGAAGGGTGAATCGTGAAATTGTTTGGTGGAATGTCTCCCTTCGGACTCTCTTCGGCCTTCCTTCTACTTTTGAATGGTGGCAACCGAGTCTCCCATATGCTGTCAGTTGAATCTCGTTTGCTTACTGAGAAGCAGAAATTGCCCAACTTGGCAAACCCCATATGATAATATTTTAGAACCTTTTATTGTAATAACACTTTAGAGTTTGGGAAGAACTTTTCATTTATCTCTTTCTGTCTTTTAAAAAAATATTTTATTTTTAATTTATGGAATAAAATAAGTATTTCTATAACATAGTACAAAAAAAAGATTGCACATGAAACTGCAAATCTGCTATGCACAACTTGCTATTCCTTTGAAATAGATAAAAAAAATATAAATTACTTTTTTCCTTTTTTTCTTCCCTACCCTGCAGATGGCTACCATTAGACACAAATAGGTATGTGTGTGTGTGTGTGTGTGTGTGTGTGTAAAATTAGTCTATGTATTTGTGTTTATTAGTTCTTTCTCTGGATGCAGATGGTGTCTTTCTTCATATGTCCTTTATAGTTAATTTGGGTATTTATTATAGTCAAAATAACTTCACTCAAAGTTGTTCTTAAAACAATATTACTGTTACTGTACACAGTGTTCTCTTGGTTCTGTTCATTTCACTTTTTATTATTTTATGCAAGTCTTTCCATGTTTTTCTAAAATCATTGAGCTCATCATTTCTTAAAGCACAGTAGTATTCCATCACAATCATATACCACAACTTGGTTAGCCATTCCCCAATTGATAGGTACCCTGTAATTTCCAGTTCTTTGTTGCCATAAAGAGGGCTGCTATAAACATTTTAGAACATATAGGTTCTTTTCCTTTTTCCCTAATCATTTTTGGACATAGACCTAGTAGTGTTATTCCTGGGTCAAAGGGTATAAGTAGTTTAATAACTCTTTGGGCATAATTCCAGATTACTCTCCAAAATGGTTGGATCCATTCACAATTCTACCAACAATGAATTAGTGTCCCGATTTTTCCACATCTCCTCCAACATTTGTCACTTTCTCCTTCAATCATTTTATCCAATCTGGTAAGTGTAAAATGATATTTCAAGGTTGTTTTAATCTGCATTTCTCTAATCAATGATGATTTAGAGCATTTTTTCACATAACTATAAATTGTTTTTATTTCTTCATTGGGAAACTGCCTGTTCATAGCCTTTGACCATTTGTTAATTGGGGAATGACTTGTATTCTAATAGATTTGACAAAGTTCTTTATATATTTTAGATATGAGACCTTTATCTGATAAACTGTCTCTTTATCTGGTTCAGTCTTAACAACACTTCTGCCATGCATTACTTACATACTCTCTGTGTCTGTTTTCTAAGATCACCTCTTGAGGGTCAAGTAAGCTATTTCAGCTTCAGGATGCTAGTCTGTAACCATTAGATTTTGTCCCTGATAAGGGTAGACTAAAAATTCATTAGTTGTAAACATCACATCTAGCTAATAAAAACCAGGCAAATCTCCCCAGAGTGAATTTAGGTCTTTCCTTATTGATACTTATTAAAGTAGAGACTAATCTTTTTTTTTTTTTTAACAAATAACTCTTTAACTTAGGATTGAACCAGGCTTACATATTCCCAAGATCTTCTCTGGCTTAGCTGAAAATGAATTTGGGCCAGAATAGATTGTGGGCTGAGGAGGGCAAGGTCAGTGTTCTTCATTCACACATTTTTGTCTTTAGCTTCTAATCTGCAGCAAAGCCTGATTACTTTGGTGTAGTATTGGTCACACTACATGTATACTCTTAGACTTGTTTGTAATCAGTCATTTTTGAAGTGCCTACTATGTGCCAGTCACTCTGCTAGGGACTGAGGATACAAGTCAAAGAACGAAACAATGAAATGATCCCTATTAGAACTTATATTCTAATGGAGGAGAGAACAAGTATATATAAAAATACATACAGCAATAAATATGAAGTTAATAAATAGAAATATATAGAACATAGTTGAAAATAATGTGATTTGAGAGGGAGGGCACTAGCAGTTAGAGCAATCAAGAAAGTCTTTGTGTAGAGATGATGTCTAAGTTTCTTCTTATTGAAAGAAAGGAACTCTATGAGGCAGAGGTAAAGAGGGAATGCATTCCAATCATAGAGAATGGCCAGTGCAAAGGCAAGGAGAAAGATGGGATATTGTGTATGAGGAACAAAGAGAAGGCTAGAGTGGCTGGACTGAAGAATGTAGAAGGAGTGAGTCCAATGAAGCTGGAAAGCTAGACTGGAAAGCTAGGCTGAAAGCAGGTTGTAAAACCTAAATAGAAGAGGTTGCATTTTATCCTAGAAGCAACAAGGAGCTGCTGGAGTTGGTTGAGTTGGTAAGTCACATGATCGCATTTGGCCTAAAGGAAAATATTTTGGCAGTGGTTTGTGGGATGGATTGCAATGGGGAGAGAATTGAGGCAGGAAGACCAAATAAAGTGATCATAACAAGAATATAGGCAAGAAGTGATAAAAACCTGTTCAAGAGATGTTTTGAAGGCAAGATTTAATAATAGATTGGATATGCAGAATAAAGGAGAGTGAGGATTCCAGGATAATTCAGAATTTTATGAACCTGAGACACTGGAAGGAGGGTGATGCCTTTGATAGATTTAGGGAAGTTTGGAAGGGGGACAGGGTTTAGGGAAAAAGATAATATGTTGAGGGGTCTTTTGTACTTTTAAAGTACAAATTCTATGATTTCCATTTCCATTTGAGATTTTTCTAATTATATTGTTTTCCCCCTCACCCCTCTCCAACATCTATCCTGTCTGCTATGGTGAAAATAATAAATACTGTTCTTTTATCTTTGTATTTATTCATTCCCATTAGATGATGGGCTCAAGAAACTAAAACAGTGCTCTAGTGCAGATGAAGTACAGATCATATGGCCACAAGCTTTTGAGGACCTTGCCTCAGAAAGGAAATGCATGCTGTTGTTCACATGTGGAATCAGGCCTGAATTAGTGGCTATTTCAATGCAAACTAATCACTACCTATGTAAAAACAATTCAAAATGAATGTTTCACTGATAGTAGTCTGATGGCATCATTGTTACTTCATGTATAAAACTGAGGCAACGGCTCACTTTTTTAAGCCATATCAACCATACAGAAGAGGCACTGTAAATTAGGGCTCAGCTTTTGAAGTCAGGAAGACATGGGTTCAAGTGCTGGCTCTGTGGGCTGTATGACTTGGGGAAGTCATTTTACCTCAGTTCCCCCAGCAACTATCTAAGACTTTAATTTGTAGAACAGTTGTTAATCTGCATTATTAGAAGCAGCTTCTTCACTGAGTATTTCTTATACCAATAAAATCATGTCTAAAAACAAAACAAAACCATACAATATTATATGGTTTAGAAAGTACTTCACACAGAAACATGGACTAGCTGTACCAGATATCAAACTATATTATAAAGCAGTAATCATTAAAATATTCTGTCACTGACCAAGAAATAGAGTGGTTGATCAGTGGAGTAGATTAAATACATGATACACAAGCTTTTGGGACAAAACTTCATTATTTGACAAAAACTGGGAACACTGGAAAGCATTTTGGTAAAACCTTGGTATAGACCAACATTTCATACCATTTACCAAGATAAATTCAAAATAAGTATGCGATTTAGACACAAAGGGTAATACCATAAGCAAATTAGAGGAGCATGGAATAGTTTACCTATCAGATATATGTATAAAGGAAGAATTTATGCCCAAGCAAGAGATAGAAAGCATTATGCAATGTAAAAAGAATAATTTTGATTACATTAAATTTCAAAGTTTTTGCACAAACAAAATCAATGCAGCCAAGATTAGAAGGAGAGCAGAAAACTGGGAAAATTTTTTAAGGCAAATTTCTTTGATAAAGGCTTCATTTCTCAAATGTATAAAGAACTGAATCAAATTTGTAAGAATATAAGTCATCCCCAAATGGTAAATGATCAAAAGATATGAACAGGCAGTTTTCAGATAATGAAATCAAAGCTATCTATAGTCACATGACAAAATGCTCTAAGTCACTATTGATTAGAGACATTCAAATTAAAACAACTCTGAGGCATCATCTCACACCTATCAGATTGGTTAATATGACAGAAAAGGAAAATGATAAATGTTGGAGAGAATGTAAAAAAATTAGGACACTAATGCACTGTTGGAATTGTGAACTGATCTAATCATTCTGGAGAGCAATTTGGAACTATGCCCAAAGGACTATAAAATTGTGCATACCCTTTGACCCAGCAATGCTACTACTTGGTTTGTATCCTAAAGAGATTTTTTTAAGGTATCTATATGTACAAAAATATTTATAGCAGCTCTGTTTGTGGAGGCAAAGGATTGGAAATTGAGATGATGCCCATCATTTGGGGAATGGCTGAAGAAGTTGTGGTATATGATTGTGATGCAATATTATGGTGCTATAATAATGATAAGCAGCATGTTTTGAGAAATACCTGGAAAGACTTACATGAACTGATACAAAGTGAAGTGAGGAGAACCAGGAGAACATTGTACACAGTAATGGCAACATTGTATGATTATCAAATGTGAATGACTTAGCTATTCTCAACAATACAAAGATCCTAGCCAATTCTGAAAGACTTATGATGAAAAAATGCTGTCTGCTTCCAGAGAAAGAATTGATGAAGTCTGAATGCAGATTGAAGCATACTTTTTTAAATTTAAAAAAAATTTTTTTTGGGGGGGTCTCTTTTGTTTCACCATATGGCTAATGTGGAAATATGTTGTGCATGACTGCACATGTATAACCTATATCAAATTGCTTGTGGCCTCAGCAAGGGATGAGGGGAGGGAGAGAATTTGGAAGTCAAAATTTAAAAAAATGAATGTTAAAAATTGTTTTTACATGTAATTGGAAAAATATTAAAGAAAGTGCTTCATGTGCCTCTCGTTTGTTCTTGAAAACAACTTTGTGAAGTAGGTATTACAATCACATCATCTCTTGTACTTAGACTAAAAGAAGTTAAATGATTTGTTTAGTCTTATATAATTATAAAGGATAGAAGGTAGGATTTGTTCTTAGGTTTCTTATAATTCTAAGTCTATGACTCTATCCACTGTACTGATGACTCTATCCACTATATTAAGCTAACTCCACTGAACTTACTTTATTCCAGAAATCAATCTTACTAATTATATTTTCACCCACTATTATCTGAATCCCCTGACCCTGTTTAGATTATGGTCAGTCTTGAGAATTTAAGATTAGGTTAGTAGTGTGACATATAAAAAGTTTGAGAGACTTAGTTTCTGGGTTAATAATTCTATTCATTATAGCTAGTGAAAAGGATGGTTATTTGACTGTCCCTTGGAAACCAAAAGATCCTTCCTGGAGGCCTCTTGACATTTATATATGCTTGAAAGAGTGGGTGTTCGTGACAGATGGCAATCAACTTTGATTGGTTAATAATGAGAAAACAAGTATTATAATGACAGGTGTACCTAGTCTAATGAGGGGATAGGGATGTGACCTTGATTATATCCTTCTTACTTATCTCTAACCAGACCAACCCCAGTCTGAGGCAATCTACACAGAGGGATCTACCTCTACCCAAGTTTGAGCTGAATAGAACACAATGACAGAAATTTACCTAAATTAGATTCTTTTTACTCTTTAATCAACTTCCTCAGTTGGGGGTGGGAGAGCTAAACAAGATTGAGGAGAATGTTAAAATCCAATATCATCATCAGTCATATTCTTCAGAGGCTGATTTGACCCAGTAGAGAATAAGGAAATAGGGAGGTAAAAAATCCTGGATCTCTCCAATAGTAATTGGTTATTAATATGAAAGAAATAATCATTTCTCTTATTTGCCATAATACTTTGACTTTAGCTAGGCATTTAACTAAGTCTCTCATGGTAGCTTTATGAAAAAGATGAAGAGTAATGGGCAGGATGATACCACTAGAGTAAGAACTGATTGAATGGGAGGACACAAAGAATAGTGGCTAATGGATAAATAGCAACCTATTAGTAGGTATCAAGTGTGGAATTCCAGGGATCTATCCTTGACTAAATGTTATACAGTCTTAGCATCTACCCTAGTCTGAAGCCTAAAGAAGAATAATCAGGTCAGGAATCCTATACCAACAGGTAACCTAAAATTTTGTTACTTGAAATCAGCTGAATTTTTAGATGGTTGACAGAGATGGGTTCAGCAGCATTCAACTGTTGTTCAGAAAAAAAACCCAGGTCAGGAACTTGTGAAGCTCAGACTATGGGGACAGCAATCCGATTTTATCCTTGATCAGACCATGCTAGGAGCACTGAAAGCTTGGAAGCCCCCAGCCTATCCTTGAGATCCTGGAATAATGCAACACTCAATACCAATGAAAGCAGAACCAGGACCAGCTGGGACATTTCCTTCAGAGCTGCGGCAGAGTTTAGTCCTAATGTCAAGTCTAAAATCAGGAAACAGGCTGGAAGAATGAACAAATAAAAAAGAATTCTACCAGAAAGAGCTTATAATGGTGATGGGGTAGCTTAAGATGCAAACATAAAAGGAATGACTCCAAAATACCTATAAGATAAGTCTCAAAGGAAAAACACAGCTTGGGTACAGATTCAGTTAAAATTCCTGGAAGAGATGAAGCAAGAATTTTTTCAAAAGTCCAAAAAAAGTTTATTTTATTTTTTTTAAATAAATAGAACAAGAACACTTGAGGAAAACAATGGAAAAGAAATGAGAGATATGGAAGAAAAAATTCAAAAAGGAATTTATAGCTTGACAAAAAAGGCAAAAAACTTTCCCTAAGCCACAAACTCCTTAAAAATTAGAGTGGAATATATAGAACCCAATGCCTTTATGAGGTGACAAGAAATATCAACATGAAGTCAAAAGGCTAAAAAAAATAAGGAAATATAAGGTATCTCATGGTAAAATCTCATAGAACAGAGAAGGAAAATGTAAGAATTACTGGATTATATAAATACAATGACCCAAAAAAAAGAACTTAGTAATTGTATTTCAGGAAATCTTAAAAGATAACTGCTCAGATGTCTTAGAACCAGAGGGAAAAACAGAAATAGAATCTACTGATCACCTCCAAAAATAACCCCCAAAATTAAAATTCCCAGGAATATTACAGCTAAAATCCAGAGCTTCCAAGTCAAAGAAGAGATACCATGCACAACCAGAAATTTATATATGTATATATATATATATATATATGTACTGAGTGTATATATATATACATATATACATACATACACACACACACACACACACACATATATATATATATATATACTGAGCATAGTCAGAATCACATAAGACTTAGCAACCACTGGTATAAAGTAGGAGAAAACTTGGAATACAATATCCTAGAAGAAAAAGGATATGAGCTTACAGCCAAGAGTAACTTATCCAGAAAAAAAACAGAGTATAATGCTATAGAAGAAAACAAATAGACTTTCAATGAAATAGGTGACTTTCTATTTTAAAAAAAAAAGTATTTTCAATTCCACATTCTCTCCCTACTTCCAGTCCCTCCTCATGGAGAAAGCTAGAAATATAATACCAATTATATGAAGTCATGTGAGATATATTTCCATATGGAAATATGTTGCAGATTGAAAAAAAAGAAAATGAAAGAAAATATGCTTCAATTTGCACTCACTTGTCTCTCTGGAGGTATATAGCATTTTTCATCATAGAGATGATAACTGAATCCATGGAACTGATGAAATCACAAAGTGAAATGACATAGAGGTTGAAGAGGGCTCAGGATAGAGTCTTAAGGCCCACCTATGTTTAGTGGGAATGAGTGGGATGAAAATTTAGTAAAACAAACTGAGAAGCAGTAGTCAAATAGGTTGGAGGAGAACCAGCAAAGAGAAATGTCATGAAAACCTAGAAAGAAGAGAATATGAAGGTCATCAACACTGTCAAAGGATTTCACAATTAAGGAATGATGAATAATTTTGGAGAGAGCAATTTCAGTTGAATGATGAGATTTGAAGTCAAACTGCAGAGAGTTGAGAAGAGAATGAGAGAAAAGGAAGTGGAGGCACCAATTAGAGATGGTCTTCTCATGGAGTTTAGTCACAAAAAAAGGAAAGATGGGATGAAAGCTATCAGGACTATCAGGGATGGACAAATCAAATGAGGATTTTTTGAGGATGAGAATGACATGGGGGTGGTTTGTAGGTAGTAGGGAAACAATCAGGACATAGGGAGAAATCTTTGGCCTGTTAATTTTGTACCCCATGACTTTTATCAAACTGAAAAGATTTCATACTTCCAGGTGGCAATTTCCCATAAATTATAGAAACAGATGATTCTTAGTGTAATTTCTCTGTTGAGGCATTATTGGCATGTTTCACAATCATTTACATCTCCTGAGATACTAAGGAATATTGTTATATGGCAGTGGTATCCAGATATATTGGCACAAAATGTTACTGAGATAAATGTTTCATGATGAAGTTGCTGAGATACCAAAGAGCTATGATCTTTAGTTACTCTTTGAGCTGAATTTACATTTGTAAGACAGCAGGGAACTTTTAAATTCTTCCATCCCTTCTGTAACTCTCAGTTGAGTTGTGACGTGTTAACATTGATCACACTGCAGAACTGTGTTAAGATTTACCATAGAATAACCAGAAATCTGCATGGAGCACTTTGAGAACAATAAAAATTAGAAAGCCCTGGAAAAAAAGCATTTTTTTTTGTTCTATGTTGATGTACTACAGATATTTAAAGCATGATATATTCAGTAAGGAGGACATTTTGTTATTTTGTCTCACGTTATCAAAATGGGGCAACAAATGCAAAAACTTTAAATAAAATATTAAGAAGAAGCTAAAACAATATATCACAAAGATTAAATACTATGACCATGTTAAATTTATACCAAGAATACAAGGTTGATTTAATATTGGAAAACAACAAGCTTAATTAGCCAGATTAATAACAAAATAAATAATAATAATGTAATTACATCAATAGATGTAGAAAAAGGTTTTTTTTGAACAAAACACAGCATTCATTTATATTAAAAAAATTAGAGAAGATTGACCTTTTCTTAAAATGATGACTAGTATATACATATATATACATATACATGTTTCGTGTGTGTGAAAATGTGTATATATTCATACATACAAACATATATTCATCAAAAGCTACTATTATGTAATAGTGACAAACTAACATCCTTTCCAATAAAATCAAGGGTAAACAAATATGTCCATTGTTACCACTTCTAATTGGCATAGCATTAAAAATTCTGCCTATAGCAATGACAAGAAAAGGAAATTCAACAAGCATAGGTAAAGAAGAAACAAATCACTTTTTGCAGATGATATGATGGTGTATTTAAAGAACCCTAGAATCAACAAAAAATTAATTAAAACAACAATTTTAGTAAACTTGAGAGACATGAAACAAATCCATAAAGTTATTAGCATTTTTGTATCATATCAATAAAACTTACAGGGAGAAATATAAAGAGAAATTCCATTTAAAATAAATGTTTTATTATATGTATATAAATGCAGTAACTATAAAATGTTTAAAATTCTCAGGAGTCTACCTACCAAGATATACACAAAAACTATATAAATACAATGACAAACCACTGTTACTTAGATCCATAAAGATAGAGCTAAGTAATTGGAAAAATATTAATGGATATTAATGGCTTTTGGATTGGCAGCCTAAATAAAAATGGTAATATGACCTTAATTAACTCAATGCCATCCCAATCAAACTACCACAGAGTTACTTTATAGAATTAGAAAAAATGATAAATTCATATAAAGGAAAAAAGTAAAAAAAAATCTCTCAGGAAGTAATGGAAAAGAGTGGGAACAAGGAAAGTCTAGTGATTCCAGTTCTTAAACTACACCATAAAGTAGTAATTCTCAAAACAATTTGGTAATGGACAAAAAAATAGAGAAATAGATCAGTAGAACAGAAATTAATATATCTCATATACTAGGACTCAAACACAAAGACTAGGCACTGGGGGAAGGAAAAGCTGGGAAAATTGGATAGCAGTGTGGAAGAAATTAGTTTAGACCAGTGTCTCGCACCACATACAAGATAAATTGTAAATGCATAAGTGACCTAGATATGGAAGGCTATATCATGAACAAATTAGAGAAATATGGAAAAAAATTACATATTAGATCAACAAATAGCAGAAAAGTTTATGAACAAATGGGATAAAAAATCACAAAAGCTAGAATGGATAATTTTGATTACAAAAAATTAAAAAGCTTTGCACAAACAAATCCAAGATTAAAAGGGAAAAAAATTAACTGGAAGAAAATCTTAACAGCTAGTTTCTCTGAAAAAAGGTCTCCTTACCAAGATATACAGGGAACTAATTCAAATTTATAAAAATGAGAGCCATTACCCATATCTAAGGAAATAAACAGTGAAGAAAACTAGTCTATCTATAACCATATGAAAAAATTCTCCAAAAATCTACTCATTAGAGAAGTCCAAATTCAAGCCACTCAAATTTTACCTCACACCCATTAAATTGACAAAGGTGACATAAACAGAAAATGATAAGTGTTGGGGGAGTTGTGAATAGGTACAACTATTCTGGAAAGCAATTTGAAAAAAAAAACTTACTAAAACAGTCAAATGCTAGGCCTATAGCCAAAAGAGATTAAAGAATTAGGAAGTGGTCCTACAAATAGAAAAATATATATAGGAGCTATTTTTGTGGTGGCAAAAGACTGGAAACTAGAGATGATCATCAATTGAGGAAAGGTTAAATAAATAGTACTATATGAACAACAATCTATTGTGCTGTAAGAAATGGGGAAATAGATGATTTCAAAGAGAACTGAAACATATGAATTGATACAGAAAGAAATAAGCAAAAACAGAACAATTTATGCTACATAAATTGTGAACATGAATAAATTGGAGACTTTATATAAAATGATGAATTAAAAAGGCAGAACTAGGAGATTAATTTATGTAAAAACATTGTAAAAAAACATTTTTTAAATCTGTAAGCACTATATGCTCAATACAGTCACCATGATGAAACATACTATTAACTTCTTGACAGAGAAGTAGTAGATTTCAAGAATATATATGCATATATATTATAGAATAGCTATTATATGTAAATTATAGAATAGTTATGAAAAGATGAAATTAATATTACCTTGAGTTTCTACTACATTGATTTCTACTTTATTGATTCTACAATATATTTGATTTTATGCTCCATTAATTGTATAATTGAATCTGCATCTACCTAAAGCCACTTTTATGTCCTTAAGTTAAGCTCAGAAATTTAGTTCTGAGTTGGTTTAAAGTTACAAATTAACTTGGTACAGTCCCCAAAAGATGTCATTTGTCCTTGCCTGTCCTTGGCAATTAGTGGAGTTTTAAATCTTTTCTAAGGAGACAGGTCTGGTAGTTTTCATCTTCTAGTAAAGATTGGATGTGGATGGGTCCCACAAAACAACAAACATTTCTTAATTGATGGAGAGGGGTGGTTACTAACCCCACATAGGTGCTAATCTGGTTTTCTTTATGTAACCAATCACGTTGCTGTCTACCATATAACCAACTGCATTATCTTCTCCACCTACCCAACTCTGTACTTCCTAAAACTTTATGAAGGCTAGTGAACCCTTCTTTGAGGTCTTTGGTTATTGAGAGGCCATATGTCCAAGTTCTTGGTTATTGCTAGCCTAACCAAGAAGTTGATCATGATCAGACCATTATTTCTCAGTTTACCTTAATTTTCAACCATAACAATTATATATAAATTATAGGATAGTTATTATGTGGCCCTCTCTAAAAATGTATGTACATATATACACACACAGACATGTATGTATACACACATATATACATATATATTTGTATGTAACCAATGAGGGGATTTGTTTTGCTTGACTATATATATTTGTTGCAGGGAATTGGATTTTCTTTTCTCTTTTTTTCCCAATGAAATATGTGGTAAGAGGGAGAGAAAATAGGTTTCTACTAATTAAAACAAAAACACTTCAAAAATAGAGAGATGGAAGAGCAGGGTGCCATAAATGTGGGACGTTCCATGCACTTTCTGATGAAATGAAGTTTTGCTTAATTATTTTACTTTGTTAAAAGAGAATTCTCACAGAATGGGGGTGATCAAAATATGTTTGTAATTTAAATATAAATCAGGTCAATGAAACTTTACAACACTTTGAAGCCTTCTTTTTTGTTGTTGCCAAAGCAACCTTATTTGATTTTTGCCATTCTAAAGTATAAATTTGTTAGCCCTAATGAAGTTGGCATTGCCAGTAGGTTTTTGCTTTGTTTTGCTTTCTTTTTGCAGAAAGCATTTTTCCTCAAAGTCTGGATTCCATTTGTAAGGGGTGTGTGTGTGTGTGTGTGTGTGTGTGTGTGTGTGTGTGGGTGTGGGTGTGTGTGTGTGTTCCATTTATAAGGTGTATAAAGGAAATTTTGCCGTGTGTAATTTGTCATCGCATTTTTGGTGGACTGGCTGCTGTTAATGTCCCACCTGCAATCCTGAATCCAAGGCCACCATAGTTTGCGCTCCCAGGTTCCTGGAGATTTTTCTGTACCTAAAAACTGAGGATAAACAAATTGAGTTTGTTTCTCAGAGCCATGGGGCCAAAAGTAAGGGCAGGGGAAGGAAGTCCTTTCCCCTTCCCCAACTCCCACCAGGTTTATGGCACCTATGCCATGGATGACTTCCACTTTTCCTAGCCCTCACTAGAATCTTCCAAAGAGTATATTGGAAAGACAGTGAGTGTCCCAGTCTAGTGCTTTTTAAAAATGAAATCTGTTCTGGCTAAGCAGCCAATAGAAAGAGGCTGTTGCTTCCTCTGTAGTAGGGGAACATACGATGTCTTCTCCCAAAAGCAAGGTACTTCCACAGTAGGTGATCTGAGTATGATCCCAAGTCCTCATTACAACTATATAATTCATATATTTCTATGAAAATATGATGACATTCTAAAATGAAAGGTAAACAAGAGGAATTTACTGTGGAATACAGAATACTAATGCAATTTCATTGAAATAGTGTGTAGTGCATATTAAGATAGTAAGAAGTTATTTTACTTTAATAGCATTAAGCAACAACAAAATAAAATAAGTCTTGATAAAGAAATATTCAGTAAAACTAATCAGGTCATGGCTTTTTTATTATTATTTTAAAGGCATTTATGTTTCAATAGCAAAGAAGAAAGGACACTTCCTATAGATTTTGGGTCTAATACCCTATTCAAAGAGCTCTAAAAAATTGAGTAATAAAAGCTAAATGTGGCAAGAAATATCACCTACAAAAAAGGCACTGGCTTCCTCAAGTATTATTTCTGGCCATGGATTATGACTAAAATGATGGGTCATTTTTAGAATTATTAGAATTCCTATTTCACAGGCTCCCCCAAAAGCGTTCTAAGTCACCATACTCCCAATCTCACGTCTAAATAATCAAAACTCTTTGCTTTTTTTTGGTCCAGACCTAGTATTTAATTAATTGGGGACAGTTTGGTGAGGAAACTCCCTTTACCCATGGGGACTGGCAACTATCCTGCAATATATATAGTCTTAGAAAATTGACTGGTGCAGTAAGAGTTTTATATGATTTGCCTAGGGTCTCAGAGTTAGTATGTGTCACATACTTGAACACTTGTTTTTCTGACTTCAAAGCCAGATATTTACTACATAACACAGTCTTTTCAAAAAGAAAAAGGAAAATATTACATTGGGGGAGGGGAATAAAAAGGTAGCTTATGGATTGGGTAGTCAGCCTATATTAAAATTAATATAAATTTATTCTTTCCAAACACAGAGTTCACTGAACTATTTGTGAGCAAGGATTGTTTCATTTTTGTACTTGAAGTCTTAGTTGTCTAGGGAAATGCCTAGCACATGTTAGGTGCTTTAAAAATAGTTGTTGATTGATTGCTTATAGAAATTAGAGGTAATGGAGCACTCTCTCTCTCTCTGTGTCTCTCTGTATACACACGCATACACACATATCTAACAGAGCTATCTTCAGTATATCAATAAGGCTTCTGGGTTAATATAGCTATTCTGTGTGGTCACATATAGCATCATGTAGAAGTGGAGCATTCAGGGTCATCTAGAAGACAGAAAACTTGCCTCAGTCTGAAAGTTCAAGTCCTGCCTCTGATCTGTAATGACTGAATGAGACCCTGGGTTAGTCAGGTAAGCCTTTTAGCAACCCAGGTAAGTAGCTAAAAGTTGCAGAACAATTGCTGATCTGCATTGATGTGGGGAGTTTCCTCACCAGGAATGATCTTCATCAGTGAAGACACACATAAAATGTAGAAATAGGGGCAGTTAAGTGGCACAGTGGATAGAGCACCAGCCCTAGAGTCAGGAGGACCTGAGTTCAAATCCGACTTCAGACACGTAACACTCACTAGCTTGTGACTCTGGGCAAAACACTTAACCCCAATTGCCTCACCAAACAAACAAAAAAAATAAAATTTAGAAATAACATTCTGGTCAGTGAGAAATTGCTTGGTATGTTGAGGGTATGGATTGTTGATAAGAATTATTGTAACTGCAAAAGAAATTCTGGACAGAGGAAATCAATATTTACATGGAACTTTACATGGGATCAGAGTGATTACAGAGAATATCCACTTGGCTGACGATGATAACTGGACATAACATAACATGAAGAGAAGGGGGCAAGGGGAAATATCGAAAATCAATGATTTCAAACACTCAAAATCCTAATTACATAATATTTTATAATTCCATCAGCTCCATATTTAAGGATTGAATAAATAGCAATTGAGAATTTCCTCAATTTCTACCTATTTAAAGAAGAGAGCTGTTACATATAAAAGGTCAGTTCTATCCATTTCTTATTGCTTAAAATTTGAATATCCACAAAGAGAGAGAATTTTGTATTTCAAGCTAAGCTAGAATCATTATACCTCAGATATAATAAGGCATAAGTCTCAGGTACAGGTGTAGAAGTATCTGAGCACAGGAAGTATTACTTCCACAGTTTTAAAAACTGGATAAAGTTGTCCTTTGATTCATTTTCACCTTTCTTTTCTAAGTCCACTGAAATCTAGTCATAAATATCTGCTATCCATGCAAAAGGTGAAATTTAATTTACCCATGAAAGTCAAATCTAAATAGGAAAACTTACTTTTTAGTTACTGCAGTTCTGATGGCTTGTGAAAAGGGAAATACCTCAACAAAAGCAGATGAAACAAAGAGGGCCTTTTATATTTTTATGTGAGTGGATATAAATGTCTTTAATGATGACTGGTTTAGAATTATTCTAGCAGGCACAATTCAGAGTTTAGAACCTCTATTTGTGTGGAATCTGTGAAACTGACAAGAGGGTCCCTCACCATCCTAAAAACCAGAGACAAGTAAAGGTTGTCAAATGATGGTGACCCTGTTATTAAGTATTTTAGAATTCTCATCCAAGGCACACAGAAGGGCCATAAAAATGCCCATTGTGAGCTTATAACTATGGAGAGAATAGCCGATTCAGTAAACTCATAAAGTTTCTCTTGCCATCATAAGATGAATCTTTACATTGTACTAAGATATGTTAAAATTGAAGAAAATCACTAATAAATTTAAGTAGAGAAAAAATTCTTATTTTACTTTCATAATGATGAAATCTGAAGTTATATTCTCTATTTTGGAAGAGATTTTGAGGTATAAGAGAACTTATTATTTTTCATTTTCAAGCATGTCATTAGGTTCTGGCATCCAATATTGTACTGCATAATCAGTCATATACAATTACAATTACAATATTTTGGTTTAGGATAACTTTTCTCCCCTTGAGGATTGGAAACTTTAAAATGAAGGCTCAAGACATAGGAATCTGGATGGCATACAACAAAAAAACAATGATTTGACTCTAGAATGTATATAGGAGAAATCCTTGGCTTGTCGTCCTTGTTGTTGTATTTTTAACTTAAACTGTTAATAGTAGACTCCTAAATTCCTTGGGTCTGGATCAAGAAGGTTATTTCCAGTGATGCTGTACTAGACATGATTCATCATTGACTAAATTAGGATCATGAGAGCAATGCACACAACAGAATGGAAACATCAGTGAGATTAATATGAGGAAGACAATTCCACACAAACTCATAAGAGCATATGAGACAATCCACAAAATGGGTTCTTTCGAAGGTGAACCAGGGATACAGCTGCTTGCTATGTCATCTGTTGAGAAAGGTCCTGAAATCGCAGATACTGGAACGCCATCAACTTCTAGAAAGAGAAAGAACAAAAAAAGTTTATAACATTATAAAAATCTAAATTTTCAGGATAAAAGACAATGGGATGTTTCTTATAATATAACAATATTGATTTAGACATGATAGGGACCTTTGAGGTCAGTAGCCAATACTCTATTATTTACTAAACAATTATTCAGTTTAAGGATTATCTATTCTTAATTTCTTCCTTTCCTTTACCTTTTCATTAAATTGTTATTTACCTATTATCATGGACAGGTGAAGTGGAAATTACTAAGTGAAATGACCTATTTCTGAATATTCTTTTAATGTCACATCAATAAGTAAGTTTAGTAGACTGAAAGTTCAAAGTTAGTCATGAAAGCAATTTTGTGGTTTCTTAGAATGAGGACATAATAGGGTTGGACTAGATGCAAGTAGACTCAGTTCTAGATATCCCAACAGGTATGACAGTTGAATTGGGGATTAAAAACTCAGGCCTTATAGTTTAGGAACTAGGGTTTGCTCAATGGCAACATCTTAGGAGGGGGAGCCAAGATGGCCAAGAAAAGCCTAAGTTCTCCTCAGTTTTCCTAGAAACACTGATAAATCAAACCTCTAAATGAATTCTGGAATGACAGAACCCACAAAAAGATGGGATGAAACAATTTTCTAAACCAAGATAACTTAGAAGAATGGTAGGGTAGGCCTGTCTCACTTAGATAAAAGGGCAGTGCAATGTAGTGCAGGCAGGATCTGGGCAAGCCAGTGGGAGACTCTTTGCCACAGCACAGATTAGCAACTAAGGCTCTGCAGTCCTGACTTAGCAGGCCAGTGGTCCAGCAGACTAGATATGGCACCTCTAGCCCTAGTGCAGTAGGCAAACTGTCATCCCTGGAACCCCTAGCACACCAAGTGTGACTAGCCTGGGCATCCCGGCATAGTGGGCTAGTCACTAGAGCTAGAGGCACCTGCACAGAAAACCAGTGGCCAGGCCCCTGACTCCAAACAAAAGAAGCTTTGGACAGTGCCCTGGTAACCCGGGGCAGAGTTGAACTTTAAAAGTCACAAAATAGGCTAGACAATGAGCAAAAATCAAACAAAAAAACTCTGACCATAGAAAGCTACTATGGCAATGGGGAAAATCAAAATACAAACTCAGAAGAAAATAACAATGTCAATGCGCCTACATGTGAAGCTTTAAAGGGGAATGTGAATTGGTTTCAAGGCCAAAAAGTCCTCTAAGTATTTCAAAAACCAAATAAGAGAGCTAGAAGAAAAATTGGGAAAAGAAATGAGAGTCATGCAAGAGGCTAATGAGAAAAAGAGTCAATAGCTTAGAAAAAGAAGCATAAAAAATGAATAAAACAACTCCTTAAAAGGCAGAATTGGCTAAATGGAAAAGGAGATACAAAAGCTAACTGAAGAAAATAATTCCTTAAAAATTAGAATTGGACAACTGGAAGCTAATGACTATACAAGACATCAAGAGTCAGTCAAACTAAATCACGAGAATGAAAAAATAGAAAATGTAAAATACCTCATTGGAAAAACAGTTGACCTGGAAAATAGATCCAGGAGACATAATTTAAGCATTATTGGACTACCTGAAAGCTATGATAAAAAAAAGAGCCTGGACAGCATCTTTCAAGAAATTATCAAGGAAAACTGCCCTGATATCCTAGAGCCAGAGGGTAAGATAGTAATTAAAAGAATCCACTGATCACCTTCTGAAAGAGATCCCAAAATTAAAACTCCAAGAAATATTGTAGCCAAATTCTAGAATTATCAGGTCAAGGAGAAAATACTGCATGCAGCCAGAAAGAAACAATTCACATATCAATGAGCCACAGTCAGGATCACACAGGACTTAGCAGTTTATATATTAAAGGATTGAAGGGCTTGGAATATGATATTCTGGAGCACAAAGGAGCTTGGATCACAACCAAGGATCAACTACCCAGAAAAATTGAGCATAATCTTTCAGGAGAAAAAAAATGGACATTCAATGAAATATAGGACCAGCAAACTTTCCTGATAAAAAGATCAGAGCTGAGGGGGCAGCTAGGTGGCACAGTGGATAGAACACCGGCCCTGAAGTCAGGAGGACCTGAGTTCAAATCTGGCCTCAGACCAAACACTTGACACTTACTAGCTGTGTGACCCTGGGCAAGTCACTTAACCCAATTGCCTAAAAAAAAAAAAGATCAGAGCTGAACAGAAAATTTTATCTTCAAATACAGAGTACTCAAGAGTAAACAGGACAAAAGGTACACAGGAAAGAAAAAAAACATGTTATTCAATGAGGTTAACCTGTTTACATCCCTACATAGGAAGATATTTTAACTCTTAAGAACTTTAACTCTTAAGAACTATTAGGGCAGTTAGAAGGAATATTCATAGATAGTAAGAGTATAAATTGAATTTGATGTGATGATATAAAAAGGGGGTTAAAAAAGGATTGTACTGGGAGAAGAGGGAAGGGGAGGCAGAATGGGGAAAATTATATTACATGAAGAGGATGCAAAACACCTATTTTAGTAGAGGGAAAGAAGGGAGGGAGTCATTGTTTGAACTTTCCTCTAATCAGATTTGGCTCAAAGAGGGAATAATATACACACTCAGTTGAGTATAGAAATCTATCTTACCCTATAGAGAAGTAGGAGGGAAAGGGGAAAGAAAAGGGAAGTCTGATAGAAGGTAGGGCAGCTTAAGAGAGGTGGTGGACAGAAGCAAAACACTGATGAGGAAGGATGGGGTGAGAGGAGAGAGAGAAAAAAGTATAAACAGGGGAAAAATAGGATGGAGGGAAATACATAGTTAGTAATCATAACTGTGAATGTAAATGGGATGTACTGTCCCATAAAATGGAAGCAGACAGCAGAGTGGATCAAAACTCAGAATCTTATAACATGTTGTTTACAAGAAATACATTTGAAATAAAGAGACACACACAAAGTAAAAACAAAAGGCTGGAGCAGAATATATTATGCTTCAGCTGAAGTAAACAAACAAACAAACAAACAGGGGTAGCAATCATGATTTCAGACAAAGCAAAAGTAAAAATAGATCTAATTAAAAGAGACAAGGAAGGAAACTACATCTTGCTAAAAGTTACCACAGACAATGAAGGAATATTGATACTAAAAATATATGCACCAAATGGTATAGCATCCAAATTTCTAAAGAAGTTAAATAAGTTATTGGAGGAAATTGACAGTAAAACCCTACTAGTGGGGGACCTCAACCTCCCCCTCTCAAAACTAGAAAAATCTAAGCACAAAATAAACAAGAAAGAAGTTAAGGAGGTGAATAGAATTTTAGAAAAGTTAGATATGATAGACCTCCAGAGAAAATTGAATGGGGATAGAAAGGAATATTCCTTTTTTCTCAGAAGCACATAGCACCGACACAATAGCTTACCGTGTATTAAGGCATAAAAACTTCACAAGCAAATGCAGAAAGGCAAAAATATTAAATGCATCCTTTTCAAATCATGATGCAATAAAAATTACATGTAATAAAGGGCCATCGAAAGCTTAAAAATATTGGAAATTAAATAATCTAACAACAAATCATAGAAATGATCAATAATTTCATCAAAGACAATGACGATAATGAAACAACATATCAAAATTTATGAGATGCAGCAAAAGCAGTACTTAGAAGAAATTTTGTATCTCTAAACGCTTACATTGATAAGAGAAAGAGCAGATAAATGGGTTGGGCATGCAACAAAAAGTTAGAAAAAGAACAAATTCAAAATACCCTATTAAACATCAAATTAGAAATCCTGAAAATCAAAGGAGAAATTAATAAAATTGAAAGTAAGAAAACTAATGAACTAATAAATAAAACTATTTATTAGTTTTTATGAAAAACCCAACAAAATAGATAAACTTTGGTTAATTTGATTAAAAAAAAAAAGAAAGAGAAAAACCTAATTACTAGTATCAAAAATGAAAAGGTTGAATTCACCAGCAATGAAGAGGAAATTAAAGCAATAATTAGGAGGTATTGTGCTCAACTGAATGCCAATAAATCTGACAATCTAATTGAAATGGATGAACATTTACAAAAAATATAAACTGCCCAAATTAACAGAAGAGAAAATAAAATACTTATACAACCTTATTTTAGAAAAAAATAAATTAAATGTGTCATCAATTAAATATCTAAGAAAAGAAATCTCCAGGGTCAGATGTATTTACAAGTGAATTCTACCAAACATTTAAAGAACAATGAATTCTAATACTATGTAAAATATTTGGAAAAATAGGTGAAGAAGGAGTCCTACTAAATTCCTTTCATTACAAAATATGGTGCTGGGAAGAGCCAAAACATAGAAAGAAAATTTCCCCAATGAATATTGATGCAAAAATTTTAAGTAAAGTATTAGCAAGGAGATTACAGCAATTTATCCTCAGGATAATACACTATGAACAGGTGGAATTTATACCAGGAATATAGGGCTGGTTCAATATTTGGAAAACTATCAGCATAATTGATCATATTAACAAAAAAAACTACAGAAATCATATGATTATCTTAATAAACACAGAAAAAACTTTTGACAAAATGTAGCACTCATTCTTATTAAAACACTAGAGAGCAAAGGAATAAATGAAGCCTTCCTTAAAATGATTAAGTAGTATCTATCCAAGACCATCAGCAAGCATTATTTGTAACGAGGATAGACCAGAAGCTTTTCCCGTAACATTGCTGGTGAAGCAAGGATTCCCATTATCACCATATTAAATATTGTACTAGAAATGCTAGCTTTAGAAATAAGAGAAGAAAAAGAAATGCGAGGAATTAGAACAAGCAATGAGGAAACAAAACTATCACTTGCAGATGAAATGATGACATACTTAGAGAATCCCAGAGAATCAACTAAAAAAACTTCTTGAAATAATTAACAACTTTAGCAAAGTTGCAAGATGTAAGATAAACCCACATAAATTATTAGTATTTCTATCTATTACCAAGAAAGCCCAGCAGTAAGAGATAGAGAAATTCCATTCAAAATAATTATAGAGAATATAAAACACTTGGGAGTCTACCTGCCAAGACAAATCCAGGAACTATATGAACACCATTACAAAACATTTTTTCACATAAAGTCAGATCTAAACAACTGGAAAAATGTCAATTGTTCATTGCTAGGCTGATCTAATATAATAAAAATGACCATTCTAAATAAATTAATTTACTTATTCAGTGCCATACCAAACAAACAACCAAAAATTATTTGAAAGAGCTAGAAAAAATGACACCAAAATTCATCTGGAAGAACAAAGGTCAAGGATATCAAGGGAATTAAAGAAAAAATACAAAGGAAGGTGGCTTAGCCATACTAAATCTGAAACTATATTATAAAGCAGCAATAATAAAAATATTTGGTACTGGCTAAGAAGTAGAGTGGTGGATCAGTGGAATAGATTAGGTACACAAGACACAATAGTAAATGACTATAGTAATCTACTGTTTGATAAACCCAAAGACTCCAGTTTCTGTGATAAGAACTCACTATTTGATAAAAACTTCTGGGAAAACTGCAAAATAGTCATGCAGAAACTAAGTATACATCAGGTATAGCTAGACCTAGATAAGGTCAAAATGGGTACATGATTTAGACATAAAGAGTGATACCATAAGCAAATTGGGAGAGCAAAGAATAGTTTACCTGTCAGATCTATAGAGAAGGGAAATACTTATTTTCAAAAAAGATATAGGGAACATTATGAAATGCAAAATGGATAATTTTGATTACATTAAATTAAATAGTTTTTGCAAAAATAAATCCAGTGCAACCAAAATTAGAAGGAAAGCAGAAAACTGGGAAATTATTTTTACAATAAGTGTTCCTGATAAGGGCCTCATTTCTCACATATATAGAGAAATGAATCAGATTTGTAGGAATATAAGTCATTCCCCAACTGATAAATGGTCAAAGAATATGAAAAGGCAGTTTTCCAATGAAGAAATCAAAACAATTTATAGTCATATAAAAATGCTCTAAATCACTATTCATTAGATAAATGTAAATTAGAACAATTCTGAGGCACACCTCACACCTATCAGATTGGCTAATATGACAGAAAAGGAAAATGATAAATATTGGAGAAGATATGGGAAAATTGGGACACTAATCATTGTTGGTGGAGTTGTGAACTGATTCAACCATTCGAGTAAGCAATTTATAACTATGCCCAAAGGACAATCAAACTGTGCATACCCTTTTATCCAGCAATACCACTACTAGGTCTTTATCCCAAAGAGATCATTAAAAAGGGAAAAGTAAAACAAAAGTAAAATAGGAGAGAATGAGGAAAAATTAGAAAAAAATAAAAGCAATTCAAGAAAATTATGAAAATAAAGTTAACTAATTAGAAAAGGAGATACAAAATCTTAAGGAAGAAAATAACTTCTTGAAAACTAGGATCAGTCAAGTGGAATTGAAAGACATTATAAGACATCAACATGTAACAAAACTAGAAAAAAAAGAATCTGAAACATCTCATTGGAAAAACAACTGATCTGGAGAAAAGATCAAAGAGAGACAATATAAGAATTGTTAGATTACCTGAAAGTTATGATCAAAAAAAGAAACTGGATACCATATAATAAGAAATTATTAAGAAAATTTGCCCGGAAGTTCTAGAACAAGAAGGTAAAGTAGAAATAGATCACCACTGATCACCACCTGAAAGAGATTCTAGGAAGAAAATTTATAGGAATGCCATAAGCAAGTTTCAAAACTCCCAGGTTAAAGGGAAAATATTGCAAGCAACAAGAAAAAAAAAAACAATTTAAATAGTGCCAAAAAACAATCAGGATTTTGTAAAACCTAGCAGCTTCTACACTAAAAAACTGTTGCTCTTGGAACATTACATTTCAAAAAGCAAAGGAGCTGAGGCTGCATACAAGAGTAACTTATTCAACAAAATTGAGTATAATCCTGAATAGAAAAAAATGACATTTGATGAAATGAAAGTCTTTCAGGTGTTTGTAATAAAAAGACCAGAACTTAATGGAAAATTCCATATAAAAGATCCAGAAGAAATATAAGGAAATTTTTAAAGACTAATTATAAGGCATTGATTAAGGTGAAACTGTTTACTTATGATATATGAAAATGTAATTAATGATTAATTATTGTTGTTAGTAAATACTGTTACCATTACTAAGGTAGTTTGAAAGAAAGGTTGGGGCTGAGTTGTGTATGATAAGGTGAATCTAAAAAACAAAATTGGGTTGGAAAAGGTTAAAAGAAGAAATTATCTCAGAAAAACAGGGCATTAAAGGAAGACCTAATAGAGAGGAAGCAAGTAGGGATGGAGAGTTGGTAATAGTGAACCTTACTCTCATCTGGGTTAAAGAAGTAATATATGTGTATACATCTATATCTAAATCTATATCTGAAGAGTTTAGAAGTGTTCTAAACTTTTAGAGAGGTGAGAAAATGGAGGGATGTGGTAGGGAAGAGACTTTTAGAGGGGTTTATAGATTAAAATTAGGAGAGTGGGATGAATAGATAAGATAAAATAGAGAATGGAGGGACTTTTAGAGGTGTGGGTGAAATAAGGAATAAAAGGTAAGGGGAGAAGATAACAGAGATGGGGCAAAAAGAGAGGCTGAGAAGGAAAATAGTCAAAACAACTGGGCATAAATCAATATCTTACTCCATTTACCAAGATAAAGTCAAAATGAATACATGATCTAGATATAAAGAGAGATTTTTATAAGAAAGTTAGAACATAGAACATATTTATCAGACTGATGGATAAGAGAACAATTTATGAATAAATAACAGATAGCAAAATTAGGTATAAAATGGATAGTTTTGATTACATTAAATTAAAAAGTTTTTGTACAAGTTAAATAAATGTAGCCCAGATCAGAAGGAAAACAGAAAATTGGGAAAAATTTTTTATAGACAGTTTATCAGATAAAGAAAGGTCTTGTATCTATAAGTTATAAAGAACTTTGTCAAATCTATAAGAATACAAGTCATTTCCCAATTGATAAATAGTGAGAGGATAGCAACAGGCAGTTTTATAATGAAGATATCAAAACAATTTATAGTCATATGAAAAATGCTCTAAACCATCATTGATTAGAGAAATGCGAATTAAAACTACCTTGAAATATCATTTTACACCTACCAGATTGGCAAAAATGATAGAAGGGGAAAGTGACAAATGTTGGAGGAGATGTGGAAAAATTGGGACATGTTCATTGTTGGTTGAATTGTGAAATGATCCAATCATTTTGGAGATAAATCTGGAATTATGCCCAAAGAGTTATTAAAATACCCATACCCTTTGACGCAGTAGTACCACTACTTGATCTATTTCCAAAGATAATTAAGGGAAAAGGAAAAGAAGCTATATGTATTCTAAAATGTTTATAGCAGCTCTGTTTGTGTTGGCAAAGTACTGGAAATTGCAGGGAGGTTCATCAATGGGGAAATGGCCGAACAGGTTGTAGTATAGGATTGTGATAGAATACTACTGTGCTGCAAGAAATGATGAGTTTAATGATCTTAGAAAATTGTGGAAATACTTGCATGAAGTAGTGAACAGTTAAATGAGCAGAACCAAGAGAACATTGTATGTTTGAGACGGGATCTACCTGGAAAATCTCTAACTATTGGGGGTCAGTACCGTTAAAGGCAAAGGCCTTCTCTGGATCATCTGTCCTTGACTGTACCCTGGACTTGCTTTGCTGCTGAGTAAACATTTGCTGAGTCTGGTGGGCAAGTGCATAGTCACAAGTAAACAAAGAAGGTTTAGACTAGGCAATTAACCTTTACCCTGAAGCAATGCTCCCCAGGTGTGTGAGAACTTTGTATCTTTAGCTCTTGCTCTTTGGATGTTGTAAATCATCATTTCACTTTTATGTATAAAAGTTTAAGCCTTACTAGAAATAAACAGTCTTGTGGCTGATCACCTTTGACTCGCCTAGCCCGGCCTTTTGTTTTATTTCTCTTTAATTTTTCTTAACCACTTGTCTGCCAGCTGCTGGCAATTGTATACATTAACAGCAATATTAAGAACAACTTTGGGGGCAGCTAGGTGGTGCAGTGGATAGAGCACCAGCCCTGAAGTCAGGAGGACCTGAGTTCAAATCTGGCCTCAGACCAAACACTTGACACTTACTAGCTGTGTGACCCTGGGCAAGTCACTTAACCCCAGCTGCCTAAAAAAAAAAAGAACAACTTTGAGTGAATAAGTTATTTTGATTATTATAAATATCTAAATTGACTGTAAAGGACATATGAAGAAAGATGCTATCTGTAACCACAGAAAGAACTGACACATAGAAGTATATATAGAATAATTTTACACACACACACACATGTGTGTATTTGGATCTAATGGTAGCTATCTCTAGGGCAGGGTGAGGTAAAGGAAGAAAAAAAAAAAGAATTTTACATGATAATTTTGTTGTATATTTGAAAGGAGTAGCAAGTTGTGTATAGTAGATTGGCAGTTTCATGTGCAATCATCTTCTTTATTGCACTATGTTATGGAGATGTTTGTTTTATTCTATAAATTAAAAAATTTTTAAGAATGTAAAGGATCTAAATGTACAAAAATATTTATGGCAGCTCTTTTTGTGGTGACAAAGAATTGGAAATTGAGGGAGGCCCATTAATTGGGGAATGGCTGAACAAGTTGTGGTATATGAATATAATGGAATACTATTGTGCTATTAAGAAATGATGAGCAGGATGGTTTCAGAAGAACCTGTAAAGACTTATATGAACTGATGCTGAATGAAGTGAGCACAACCAGGAGAACATTATTCACAGTTAGAGCAACATTGTGTGGTGATCAACTATGATAGACTTAGCCCCTCTCAGAAATACAATGATCCAAAACAATTCAAAAGACTCATGATGAAAAATTCTACTCGCTTCCAGAGAAAGAACTTATCGAGACTGAATACAGATCAAAGCATACTATTTTCATTATCTTAGTTTTTTTTGTTTTCTAGTTTTTTTTCCTTTTGTTCTGTGTCTTCTTTCACAGCATGATTAATGTGGAAATATGTTTAACATGATTGCACATGGATAACCTATATCAGATTATTGCTGTCTTGGGGAGGGTGTAGGGGAAGGGATGGAGGGAGAAAAATCTGGAACTCAAAATCTTATAAAAATAACAACACTCCACTGGGAATCTAAAACTAAACCACCCTGATGAAGTAGAGGCATATGATGCATGACATTTATCACAAGCTTTACAGTATAGGAGTAGAGGAAGAAAAGTTAAAAATCAAGTCATCTTACTTTATACTTGATAAAGGCTTCTCAGAAAACCAAGAAATTGAAATTCACGATTAAAATAAGGTTGGTAGATTTTTTTGAATTCTATGTATCAACACAGGACCTATTGTTTTTTTTTTCTTTGGTATTGTAGGAACTTTTGATTGAATCCCTGAAGACTTATTTGGAAAGGACTATAAAGTGGAGAAATAATGGTCTTTAAAATAGTTTTCTAATTTTAGTTTCTGAAACAAGTATTAATTCCATAAAGCAATGTCCCCAAACTATTTGTGGGGTTCCTATTGGGAAGTCATTAACTTAAATTCTGTGAAAGGTGGAAGTCCAGATGCGGTGACTTGTTAAAAATTATAACTTAGATACTGAATCATAATTTAGACATTGAGTTGTAACTTAGGTACTGTGACCAGTACATGACCAGCACCCAACCTTGAGTGCCTGGGCATTTATCCAACAGGGCTGAGTAAACTCTTGGATGTCTGGGAACCAAGTTCAATACTAAGTATAAAGTAAAATAGCCAAAACATTAACAAAGCAGAAAAAAAAAATCCACCAATCTGAAGTGAAGCGTCCTATGGCTCCTCTTCCTTTTGTCTGAACAAATCTTGAAAAAGGGATGGAGGTATAACAAACATTTCTTTTCAAAATACTAAAAGAGGGGAGGAGCCAAGATGGCAGAGTAAAAGCAGTGACTTACTTGAGCTCTCCTCCAAACCCTTCCAAATTCCTGTAAAAAATAGCTCTAAACAAATTCTAGAGCAGCAGAAACCAAAAAAGACAGAGTGAAACAAATTTCCAGTCCAAGACAACCTGGATGGTTGATTAAAAAGGTCTATCGCACCAGGCTGAGAGAAACACAGTCTAGTGTGGGTGCATGTGCAGGGAAAGACCAGGCCTCAGCATACCTGGAGCAGGCCTCAGGGAACTGAATCATGGGCAGCTGTGGAGGTTTCTAGATTTCTCAACCCATAAATGTCAAAGACAACTTAGAAGGTCAGTAGGAAAAGTCTGAGAGAGGTGAGAGAGGAGCTCAGTCCCTGCCCCAGTCCCAGCTACATCCCTGAGATGGAGGCTGCTTCTGGAGCTTCTGTTGCTTTGCCTGTGCTTGGATCTGGGTCACAGTTCTGGGTGGTGGTCTTGGGACGAGGAGGAGCACTGGCATGATGGAGCTTGTAGTGGCTGTGGAGAGGGAATCTTCACAGTTCCAAGGCAGAAAAGAGGGCTTGTGGTCACTCATAGACTAGAGCACAGGCCAGGAAAGGAGTAAACACCTCACCTTTGCTCATATCACCTTGGAAGAACTTAAAACTTACAGGTCCCTAGAAGTATCTCTGAAAATAGCTGCACAAAACCCCTGAAGTTTGGAACAGTACATTCTCCACACTGGAAGCAGACCCCTACCTTAACAAAGAGTTTAAAACTCAAATAATTGGCTGGGATCATGAGCAAACTGCACAAAAAAGTCAGACCATAGACTCTTTCTTTGGTGACAAAGAAGATCAAAACATACAACCAGAAAAAGACAACAAAATCAAAACTCCTACATCCAAAGCCTCCAAGAAAAATATGAATCAGTCCCAAGCCATGGAAGAGCTCAAAAAGGACTTTGAAAAACAAGTAAGAGTAGTAGAGGAAAACTGGAAAGAGAAATGAGAGTGATGCAAGAAAATCATGAAAAACAAGTCAATAGCTTGCTAAAGGAGACCCAAAGAAATACTGAAGAAAATAAGACCTTAAAAAATAGCCTAACCCAAATGGCAAAAGAGGTCCAAAAAGCCAATGAGGAGAAGAATGCCCTAAAAGGCAAAATTGGCCAAATGGAAAAGGAAGTCCAAAAGCTCACTGAAGCTAGTGACTTTATGAGAAATCAAGACATTGAAAAACAAAACCAAAAGAATGAAAAAATAGAAGACAATGTGAAATATCTCATTGGAGAAACAACTGACCTGGAAAATAGATCTAGGAGAGATAATGTAATTGGACTATCTGAAAACCATGATCAAAAAGAGAGCTTAGACATCATCTTTCAAGAAATTATCAAGGAAAACTGCCCTGATATTCTAGAATCAGAGGGCAAAATAGAAATGGAAAGAATCCACTGATCATCTCCTGAGAGATTCCCAAAGGAAAACTCCTAGGAATATTGTAGCCAAATTCCAGAGTTCCCAGGTCAAGGAGAAAATATTGCAAGCAGCCAGAAAGAAACAATTCAAGTATTGTGGAAACACAAGCAGGATAACACAGGATTTAGCAGCTTCTATATTGAGGGACCGCAGGGCTTGGAATATGATATACCAGAGGCAAAGGAGATAGGATTACAGCCAACAATCATCTACCCAACAAAACTGAGCATAATCCTTCAGGAGAAAAAATGGATATTCAATGAAATAGAGGACTTTCAAGCATTCTTGATGAAAAGACCAGAGGTGAGAGAAAATTTGATTTTCAAATACAAGTCTCAAGAGAAGCATGAAGAGGTAAACAGGAGAGAGAAATCGTAAAGGACTTATAAGGTTGAACTGTTTACATTCCTACATGGAAAGATGATATTTGTAACTCATGAGACCTTTCTCAGTATTAGGGTAGTTGGAAGGAAAAAATATATATATATTATATATGTGTATAGATAGATTGATAAAGGGCACAGGGAAAGTTGAAGATGAATGGGTGATATCTGGAGAATAAAATTAAGGAGATAGAGAGGATTATACTGGGAAAAGGAGAAAGGGAGAGGTACAATGGGGTAAATTATATCACGTAAAACAGACAAGAAAAGGCTTTTACAGTGGAGGGGAAGTGGGGGAAGGCGAGAGGGAATGAGTGAATCTTATTCTCATCAGATTTGGCTTAAGGAGAGAATAACATACACATTCAAATGGATGTGGAAAGCTATCTTACCCTACAGGAAAATGGGGGGGGGGAGGGGATAAGAGAGCAGAGGGATGATAGAGGGGAGGGTAGATTGGGGGAGGGGATAATCAGAAGCAAACACTTCTGAGGAGGGACAGGGTCAAAAGAGACAATAGAATAAATGGGGGGCAAGATAGAATGAAGGGAAATATAGTAAGTTTTCCACAGCATGACTGCTATGGAAGTGTTTGGCATGACTACACAAGTATAACATGTATTGAGTTGCTTGCCTTCTCAATGAGGGTGGGTGGGGAGGGAGGAAGGGAGAAAATTTGGAATACAAAGTTTTAAAAATACATGTTAAAAAGTTGTTTTCACATGCAATTGAGAAATAAGATATACAGGCAATGGGGTATAGAAATCTACCCTGCCCTACAGGAAAATAGAAGAAGGGTTTAGGAGAAGGGGAGGGGAGATAGAAGGGAGGGCAGATTAGGGGAAAGATATTCAGAATGCATGCTGTCTTGGGGTTGGGGGAGGGATGAGATGGGGAGAAAATTTGAAACTCAAAATCTTGTGAAAGTGAATGTTGAAGACTAAAAATAAATAAATTAATGAAAAAATATTAAAAAATAATAAAAAGAAAAAAATAAAAAACACTAAAAAAAAAGGAATCAGTAAACTTTTCCTTAATATGATAAATATATCTATCTAAAACCAACCAACACCCAGCATTGCATGTAATAAGGAAAAATTAGAAGCTTTTCCAGTAACTTCTAGAATAAAGCAAGTACATCACATGGTCTAAAACTAACTCGATTGCTTCACTGGAAAGCTAAGTTTGCCAAGGGTGTCTACTATGTCTCTTTTAGGATTCTAGGGGATCCAGAAGTGTTGGATATCAATTTCTAAAGTACATGAACTTTTACCAGTGTGCTTTCCTCAATGATTATCACTATATATCAATTAGTTAGTTATAATTACTTGGCCTTTAGAAGGGGGGTATTTATTACATGTTACTGGTACAAAATATTTCTCTCTGCCAAAAAAAATTACAGTTTCCCACCAGTACATATAGAGTTCAGAGAAAAGTAGACTAAGTCTTAGAGAGCACATGTGGCAACAAGATTATATGATATCTTTGGTTCCTAGAAGTCCTTTTCTTTCCTTTAAGAAATACTCATGAATTTCCTCATAGCTATGGTGCAGCTTTTTTTTTTTTAGCTCCTTATAGAGTCTCAAGGTTTCTTTTCCTTATTATGTCTAGTTTATAGTTGACTTCCAATGTTACTACCAGTCACTCTTCAGGGAACACTTCTAGGACAATGATGTAAAGTCTGAATCCCTTCTGAAGTCCACAAAGTCATACTATGTTAAACAGGGGTAGGAGTAGGGATTGAAACTTGAGGCCAGAATTCTTCTCCTTCTACCCTCATCCCAATTGATTCCTTATCAGCAGTTTGGTTTGAGTGGTATCCACCATTAACATGCCAGATATTCTACTGAATGCAGCTTATACCCGACAGGGCATAACCAAGTCTCCTCAACTAATCCAGACATACATCTTGTGCAATAAGTCTATTTCATCTAATGGTTTTCAATTTTTTTTTTAAAAGTGATCTAAGATTTTTCATACCTAGGCTAAATAATTTAATTAATTGAACCAACATAATTGTGTTCACCTGGTTAAAGTATCAGGGTATAGCATCTTTGTTGGTTACTCTTTTTTTTTTTTTAGATGGAAGGAGGAAGTGTTTTATTCTTGACAATATATAAGGCTTCACACTTATGTACACAGGGAAGACAAAGACACAGGCTACTCCTTAGTTTTCTTATCCAGACTGTTGGTGGTGAGCTTGTCTTGAAGTTTTTTCCATAAGCCTTTATTCAGTTTCTTAAATTCTTCCAAGGTTAGTACAATCCTGCATTCTTCCACTGTCAGTCCACTGAAGCCGGTGTCTCTTGGGCGTGGATATTTGTGTTTGTAATACTTTGAATGTAGTCATGCTAAGCTCTTGAAATCTGGTCACAGGTCTCAGCCTCAGCAATCTGGGTGTTCTCTCCTTCCCAAAATGCCTGTGCCACCCACTGCTGCAGGTAATCGCCCAAGTCTCTGCCCCGTTTGGTCTCATCCAAAGGCCATTCCTCAGAGAGCTTGAGGAAATGCTGGTAACAGCTGGCTGCCATCTTGGGCCCCTCTGTTAGCCACTTTAAGAAGATCAAAGGATTGATTGACTCAATTATTACCCACATAAAGGGGTGCACATTTTCATGACTATTATTTGACACAGTGCTAGAAATGCTAGATAAGCAATCATAGGAGAAAAAGGATTTGAGGGAAGAAGCATAGGCAAAGAGGAAGTAAAATATCACCTTTTGCAGATGAGATGCTGGTATGCTTAGAGAAGTCTAAAGAGTCAATAGAAAAATTAACTGCATTTTTAAGCAAAGTAATAGGTTAGGAAATCAACCCCTACAAATTATTCGCCTTCTAAAAAACATTATCAAGAAAACCTAGCAGGAAGAGTCAAAAAGATAAATTCCATTAAAAATAACTAAACAATGTATAAAATACTTAGTAATCCACCTATGATGGTACATACAAAAACTAAACAAATATAATCACAACATATTCTTTACAGACATATAGCCCTGAATAATTGAAGGGCAATTAACTGCTTGTAGTTGGACTGTGTTGATATAATAAAAATGACAATATACCTAAGTTAATTTATATATCCAAAGACAGCATTTAAACTATGAAATGATTACATTATAGAACTTCAAAAATATTAACAAATTTATTGGGAAGAAGGAAGGTCAAGAATGTCAAGGGAAATATGAAAAAACAGTGGAAAGTAAGAGAGCCCAGTAGGAGCAGATCTCAAACTATTTTATAAAATGATAATCATTAAAAATAATTGGTAGGTTAAAGCATTAAGAAGCTGATGAGTGGAACAGTTTGGGTACACAACATATGGAAACAAAGATAATTAAATATAGTGTTTCATAAACCCAAAGATCCCAACTTCTGGGGCAAAGATATATTATTTGACAAAGAAGTTTGGAAAAACTGGAATGCAGTTTGGTAGGAATTGGGTTTAGATCAATGACTCATACACCAAGATAAGTTCCAAATGGATAAATGCTTTGTATGTATAAAAGAATGCACCATAAAGTCATAATGCACTCCAGTGCATCAATGTTTTTTCTAAAATGACATCACAAACTGAACAGAGAAGTCTAAGTAGATTTGGTCTCACCAGGACATAGGGTTAATGCAGGGTTATCTATCATCTCCTTAGGCTTTAACATAGGCCAAGATCCCTTCCTTAGTTTTCCTTATTTCTCCAATATAGCTTTAAACATGCTACTCACCCTTTTTGCTGTCCTAAACTTTCTTTGTTAGCTTCAATTCATTCTGACCTTTAATACTCACGGCACTTTTTTTTTTTACTGTGCCATGCTGTTATCTTACATTTTTGCATAAGTTTAAAAAAATATAAGTTGGTTAATTAGTAGTTCTTTGTGCATATAAATGTCTTATTTGTTTGAAAATCTTACAAATGAAAAATTTCAGAGGGTTTTGAACCAATTTGTTAAATTTAAAATAGGTAAATTTCAACACAAACCTTGGTATAATTGGTAAGATTGAAAAATGAATATAATGATTTGTGTGGAGATCTTTCAGTTATGACAGCCATGAAAACCAAGTATTGAAATAAATTGAACTTAGAAGCATGTATATTAGTATCCTCCCTTCCCTACCTCCCCACATATGAAGATATGTTCTTCACAAAGATCTACTCAAATACGTTACTATGACTCTGAGGTGAACCTAGGTTCTTCAAGGTTATGCCAGTGGAGTGCAAGTTCTGGCAAGAAATGCTTTGAGTGTGACTCTAGCAATAGACTGAATCTGTTCTCCAAGGAACAACCTAATTAAGTACAGTGAGGCATATCATCAGTAGAGAGTCCACTAGGTGATGACATTTTTTTTTTTGGCTAAGGCAACCCATGAAAAAATAAAAATGTAAAATATCTCTTTCAATTTTGTATTGATGGTGGTGGAGTTAAGTAAAAGGGGAAAGAGGGTGCAGTTATCAGACCTTCCACAAACTTTTAACTATTAGTAGCAAAAATGTGAGGTGCTTGTCCAATGACTGAATAGACATAGAAGCTGAATTTATCAATCTTGACATTGTTGCTATAAATGAAAACAGAAGAAAGATATTGTAAGTACATGGAAGGATAGCTCAGAAGTATTTCTTGGAGAGGCAAGGAAAGGAGATGATGGAGTGAGTTTTATTATACACCCAAAGGTAAAAAGAAACATTTTATGGGGTATTTAGTCATCACTTATGATCAATATTTGCAGAACAAGTTCAGCATGAGAATATTTCTAGCTCATGCAAAAAGATGAGTTGCAGAAGATGAAAGTCTACAAATTCTACAAATAACCTGAAAAGACTCTTCAAGGTAAATAAAAATATACTGATACTTGGTGACTTCAATGAAAAGGTGGGAAAAAATTAAGATGGTAAGAAATATATGGGAAAACATGATTTGCTGGGAAGAAGGAATGATAGGTACCAAAGGCTTGTAAATTACATTTAAGCTTCTTACTATTATATCTATTATTACTATTATCACTATTTCTAATTGTCTAATAGTATCACTATCACTATTACATCATGAATGTTTTATTCAAGAAAAGAATTGGTAGGCACTGGATATTGGAAACATTGCAAAAAAATCAAATAATATTTAACAGATAGCAAATATTATTATTGGGGGGGATTGTTTTTGAATCTGACAGTGGACAAAAGATAAAGCTAGGTTGCTGTGAGTACACAGTAAGATAGATTCCTCAATGCTAAGATCATAATATATATTTAAAAACAAGATGAAAGACTAGCAATAAAAAGAAGTTATGAAATGTAATTTAGAAGATTTTAATCCTAACTTATTAAAATAAAAATAAGAAATGGACAACAGAGATTACATTGACACAGATCAGAATTTCATCATGAAGTTTAAATTAATTGCCACAACAAGAGGACAATTTCCTTAATCAGTAAACATCTGGCTTGTCAGAAAGAGTTTGATATAAAAGAGGCAGAACTGGGTTAAGGATATAAACTCATCTATAAAATCCTAAAAAGAAGGTCATTGGCAATTATGAGTAGGAATGTCTCATAAAGAGGAAGCAGACGGCAAAACAAGTTTATTTATTTTATTCTATATTTGAACAGGAAATATAATTAGCATTTATACATGAAACTGCATTCTTAAAAAGTATATAAGATCCAACTATGTAGCATTCAAAGCTACTCTATTTATCTGGCCTTCCTACTTTTCCTTTTTCCACTAAAAACAGAAATGGTTCTCTTTTCTCCTTTAAAAATGCATCTTCTTTCCTTTCTTTTTTCCTTCCTTCTCATAGAGAGAAATTGCCAACCTGTCCATTTCCTAACCCAAGTGAGAAAAGAAAAAAATGTCCATGTAACAAATTTCTACATTAACATGTGAAAATATATGTATCATTTTGATATCTTGAGTCCATCATTTCTCTATCAAGAGATGGGCAACAAGCTTCATCATCATTACTCTTCAAACATGATTGATCATTAGATTGAACAGAGTTCTCAAGACTTTTAAAGTTGTTTTTCTTTATGTTGTTGTCATTTCTCCTAGCAGTAGTCACTTTACAATTCATTCAAATCTTCCCAGGTTTCTTGCAAACCATCTTTTTCATGATTTCTTAGGGTGCAATAACATTCCATTAAATTAATTTACCATAATTTTTAGACATTTGTTCAGTAGGTAGGTATTCCTTGTATCGATTCTTTGCTACTACAAAAAAGTTGCTATAGATATTTTTGTACATATATGCCAATTTCCTATTTCAATCATCTTTTTAGGGTACAGGTTTAACAATGGTATCATTGTGTGAAAAGGTGTGCACAATTTAGTGACTTTGTGTTTATAGTTCTAAATTGCTTTTCAGAATGGCTGGACCAATACACAGCTCCATCAAGAATGCCTGTTTTTTCATAGCTCCTCCAATAACTGTATCCTTTTCTTTTATTGTCATTTTTGCCAAGCTAATGGGAAGTAGAATCTCACTTTTAATTACCTGTAATTTAGAACAGTGATGTCAGACTTAAATAGAAATGAGGTCACTAATCTCTATATAAAAATCTCTGTAGGCCACAAATTGTCTTAGTTTTGAAATGTAATATTATCAATGTTTTATTGTATTTTTATTCATTTTGCTAAGTGCTTTCCAATTACATTTTAATCTGGTTCTGGGACACTTGGGAGTGTTGCTGGCTGTGCGTTTGATGTCTTTGATTTAGAACATTTGAAAAACCTGATTAATGATGCAATGGATTCTTTTTTTGGAAAACTGCTGGACACCTCCTTGGAAGCACCAAAAACTTGTAGACTTCCAGAACTAGCTCTGAAAATAGCAGGGTAAAAAGGTCTGAAGTTTGTCACTGTGCTTCTCCACCTATAGGTGAGCATACCTCAACTTTAAAATAAAGTACAAAGTCAAGAAATAGGCTGGGAAAATGACCAAACAATAGAAAAAGAATTTGACCATAAAAAGCTGTGACAGTGGCAGAGAAAACCAAGACATAAATTCAGAACAAGAGAATGTAAAAAAATAGCTACAAAAAAAGCTTTAAAGAAAAATGCTAATTGAACCCAAAACTAACAAGAATTTCAGGAAGAGTGGAGAGATAAGAGTAGTAGAGGACATAATGGGAAAAGAAATGAGTGATGCAAGAAAATGATGACAAGAGAATTAACAGCTTGGTAAAAGAGAAACAAAAATAATGTAGAAGATAGCACCTTAAAAAACAGAATTGGGCAAATGGCAAAGGAGGCACAAAAATCCATTGAAGAGAAGAACTCATTAAAGAGCATAATTGGCCAAATGAAAAAAAATCACTAAAGAAAATAATTTCTTAAAAATTAGAGTTAGGCAAGTGAAATCACTCTATGAGACGTCAAGAAACAATAAACCTAGTAAAAGGAATGAAAAAATAGAAGAAAATGTGAAATATCTCATCAGAAAAACCTCTGACTTGGAAAATAGATCAAGGAGAGATAGTTTAAGAATTATTGGACTATCTGAAAGTCACTCTCAAAGAAAAAGTCTAGATATCATATTTCAAAAAATCATCAGGGAAAACTGCCCTAATATTTTAGATACAGAGGGTAAAATAGGAGATTGCAGAAGATTTAGCAGCTTCTACAATAGGGAAGCAGAGGGATTGGAATATGATATTCTGGAAGGCAAAGGATCTATGATTACAACCAAGAATAACCTACCCAGCAAAACTAAGTGTAATCCTTCAGGGGAAAAATAGATATTTAATGAAATAGAAGACATTCAAGCATTCCTAATGAAAAGACCAGAGCTAAATAGAAAATATGAAATTCAAACAGAAGATTTAAGAAAAAAGGTAAACATGAAAGAGTTATCATAAGGGAATCAATAAAGTTAAACTACATAGGAATAAACTGTATATTCCTATATTGGAAGATGATTCATGTCACTTCTAAGAACTTTACCATTATTACATCAGTTAAAAGGAGTTTACACAGACATAAGGCATGGGTGTAAGTCTATTATGTTGGAATGATCTCCAAAAAGAAATGAAAGGGTAAGAAAAAGGGATGTACTGGAAAAAAAGGAAGGGAAAGGTCAAATGGTGAAAATCTCACCTAAAAGAGGCATGCAAGAAAGAACTTTTATAATGAAAGGAAAAATGAGACAGGGGTGGCTTCATCAGAATGGTTTAAAAAGGGAAGAATACACACACACACTCAATAGTATATAGAAATGTAACTTACCCCAGTAGAGAAATAGGAGGGGAAAGGGACAAAAAATGGGGGGGGGGAAATAAAAGGTGCAGGTAGATTAAGGGAGGCAGTGATTAGAAGCAAAATAGACTTTTGAGGAGGGATGAGATAAAAAAAGAGAGGAAGAAACAGAAAAATATGGGATAGAAGGAAAAAGTAATCATTACTGTGAATGTGAATGGAATGAATTTACCTATAAAATGAAATCACTAGAATTAGGATTAGAGAATAATAGAATAGGATTAGAAACCAGAATCCATCACTTTGTTGTTTACAAAAGACGCATTTGAAACTTAAAGACATGAAGAGTTAAAATAAAGGGCTGGAGCCAAATGTAATTTGCTTCAACTGAAGTAAAAAAAAAAAAAAGCAGAGGTAGCAATCATGATATCAAAGCAAAAACAAAGACATACCTAATTGGAAGAGATAATCAAGGAAGCTACATTATACAAAAAAAGTCCCAAAGACAATATAGTAAAATAAAAAATTTCTTTAGAAAGTTTCTCTGATAAAAGCCTCATTTTTCAAATATATACTGAGTACAGAACTGAGTCAAATTTACAAAAATAAGACCTATTTCCCAATTGATAAATGGTCAAAGGTTACAAACAAGTAGTTTTCAGAAGAAGAAATCAAAGCTATCTATAGTCATATGAAAAAAAATTCTAAATCTGTATTGATGAGAGAAATGCAAATCAAAACAACTGTGAGGTACCAGCTCATACCTACCAGAAATGACAAATGCTATAAGGGATAAGTGAAAAATAAGTACAATAATGAACTATTGGTGGAATAGTGAACTGCTCCAAACATTCTAATGGACAATTTGGAACTATGACCAAAGGGCTATAAAACTGCATACCCTTTGCCCAACAATACCACTAATAGATCTATATCCCCAAAAGAAAAGATCAAAGTAAAAAGAAAAGGACATATATGTACAAAAATATTTATAGCAGCTCTTTTTATGGTAGCAAAGAATTAGAAATCAAGAGGATGCTCATCAATTGGGAAATGACCAAACAAGTTGTAATATATAATTGTGATGGAGTACTATTGTGCTGTAAGAAATAATGAGGAGGTGGTTTGAGAAAAACATGACAAAATCTGTATGAATGGACACCAAGTGAAGTGAGAAGAATTGGGAAATCATTGTGCATATTAACAATGTCATAATGATGATAAACTGTGAAAGACTTGGCTACTCTGATCAATACCAGGGTCCAAGACAATTCCAAGGGGCTTATGGTGAAAAAATGCTACCCACCTCCAGAGAGAGAACTGATGAATTCTGAGTGCAAATCAAAGTATAATTTTCTCACTTTATTTTCTTGCTTTTTTTGAAATATGGATGATATGTTAATACATTTTGCCTGATTTTACAGGTATAATTGATATCATATTGCTTACCTTTATGGGGAATAGCTCTTCTTAGTCTAATAAGTGTGAACCAGTTCCTTTTATATCTTTGATATGAGAACTTTATAAAAGAAATACTATGAATTTCTCAGTTAATTGTTTCCTTTTTAATTATAGTTGAATTGGTTTTGTTTGTGAAATTATAAACAATATGTAGTCAAAACTATTTATTTTATCTTGTGTGATTTTCTCTAACTCTTCTTTGGTTATTAATTCCTTACCTAGTCATAAATCAAAGAGATAATTTCTACATTTTTCCTCTGATCTGTTTAGATTGCCACTCCTTATGTCTAAGGCATGCATATATTTGAGCTTATATTGGTATGTGGTGTGAGATATTCATCTAAACCTAACTGTTGGCAATTGTCTTTATCCCAATAGTGGAGGGGAGGGAGGTTGGGTTTACTGAAACTAGGTTTTCATGTTCATTTTCTTTTTATGTTCTATACCTAATCTAACCTACTAATCAGCATTCTATTTTATAACCAATACCAAGTCATTTTCATGATTATTGCTTTGTAGTATAGTTTGAGATTTTGTACTGTGAGGCATTCTTCTTTGATTTTTTTTATTATTTCCCTTGGAAATATTGATGTTTTGTTCCTCCAGATGAATTTTATTGTTTTTTTTCCAACTGTATAAAAAGTCCTTTGACAGTTTGATTGATGTGGCATTGAATAAGCAAAAAAATAATTTAGGGAGCATTATCATTTTTATTATATTCACATGGTCCAACCAAGAACAATCAATTTCCAGTTATAAGTCTATCTTTATAAAATCAAGTGTACTATAATTTCTTTTATATATTTACAATAAGTGTCTGGGTAGAGAGATGTATTTTATACAATCTGTAACTATTTTGAATGGAATTTTTCTGTTTATCTCTTCCTGTTGAGGAATGCACTACCCTCTTTCATCTTTCAAAAAGATTTCTACTATTATCTTCATTCATATTTCTCTCTAATCTTTAATCTCTTTATGCCTACAAATTCCTTCACTGTTGCTACCTATAAATGTGTTCAAGCTTCCCCTCTCCTTAAAAAAGCACTCAGTAGGTCCTACCACCCCTGCTTTGTATAATCTATACTTTGCCTCCCCTGTCTAGTGGTTTCTTCCTAATCTTCATACATCTTAATCTCTCTGTAGCATTTCACACCAAGGATGGTCCCTCTTTTTCTCTCCTTGGACATTGGTGACACTACTCTTTTCTGGTTTTCTCTCCAAACTGTCTAGTCATTCCTAAGTCTCCTTCGATTAATAACTGTGAGTATATCAGCAAAACTCTTTTCTGAGCCCTCTTCTCTCTACTCTCTCTCACTTGGTAATCTTATCTGCTTCCACGAGTTCATATATTATCTCTATGAAAACGACTCCCAGTTCTATTTATCTTGCCCTGTTCTCTCTTCTGTCCCTCAGTCCCATACCACAAGCTGCTTATTAGACATTTTGGAATGAAGGCCTTATAGAAACATGTAAAACTCAACATGCTGAAATCAGAATTCCTTTTCTGTTCCCACAAACTCCCATCTTCCATTGCTCTACACCTCCCGATTATTGCTGAAGGCATTGCCTTGGTGTCATCCTTACCTCCTAACTGTTATCCCACTGCCAAATCTTATTTCTGTCTCCATAATATCCTCCACATACATCTCCTTCTCTTCATGTGCACAGATGCCACCCAACTCTGAATCATCCTCCACAAAGGTGCCAAAATGTGACTTTCCTAAAGTGCAAGTCTGACCAAATCACTTTTCCCTCCCCCATTCATTAACCTTCGTTTTTTAACTTTTTAATCATGTATAAAATGTGTTTTGCATTTAAACCCCTTTTCAAGCTAGTCCCTTACCTTTCTAAACTTCTTAAATCATTATTCATCTACAAGCATTCTATGGTTCAATTGTACTGGCCTAACTTGCTATTCCTCCTATATAATACTTCATTTCCTTTGTATTTTACGTCCCTTCTTAGGGGCTGTGCTTCATCCCTGGAATGATCCCCCAACTCAGAGAACCCCTGGTTTCTTTTAATAACCAGGTCAAGCATCACCTTGGCCAAGAGGTCATTCATGGTCCCCTCATTTGCTAGTGTTTTTCTCTCTAAGGTCATCTTTGATCTGCTTTATAGTAGATACACACACACACACACACACACACACAGAGCAGCTTGTATAATCCTATATATGCACGTTTCCCCTGTTAGAACATAAAATTCTTCAGAGTAGGGGTTCTTTCACCTTTACCTTTATATCCCTGATGTTTTAGCACAGTGACTAGCCTTGAATAGACACTTCATAACCGAACCAGGATTAGTGTAAATGACTTGATATTAGAAGTGCTTCATTAGTATCCCTGAGGCAAGTGAACATCTTTGCCTGTTCTTCTCCCTTGTCTCAACAACTACTTTTCTTCTTCTCTATATTCTCAGAAAATATAACTTTTGGAAGAATCAGGAACTAAAAAGATCTTGACATTATAGAACACTTGCTTAAAACCAAATTTTACAAAAGTAAAATTTAAGAAAGAGGCATGAGAAAACCTACCCTTGGTCAAAAAAATCACTGCAAGTTGATTCAAGATGAAGTCCAAGATGTCAAACTATGCTGTAAAATAGCATTATCAAAATAATTTGGTACTAATTTGCCAAATTAGTAAATTTATAGAAAGTATTTTTAGTGAAGGCAAAATTAACTTAAGCAATTAGATAATTCAAGAATGACTTACCTGCACAGGAACTCAATGCAAATCCTATCCTCTTCTGAGCTCTGTCAAACACAACATAGAAACCTTCCATGACTGTAGCACCAATTACGAGAGCATCAGTAGAAGATGAGATACCAAATCGGTAACATTCATAATTTGAGTCAATTCCCAATATAGGAAGAATATAAAGCTGTAATTTGAAAGAAAGGAAGAAAACAAGAAACCAGTAACAGAGAACTATATATATATATGTATGTATGTATGTATGTATGTATAAATATATGTGTATATATATATATATAATATAAACACTATACAAGTTACTGAGAGTTTCTTCTTAAAATTAAAAAAATCACTTCAGTATTTCCCCTATTAAGAAGCAATTATTTTCTCTCCCATTTTCCCTTCTCACCTATAAACAATGAAACAAGAGAAAAGATAACCTGCATAATAAAGATGTACATTTAAAGCAAAACAGATTTTCACATTGGCCATATCAAAAAATGAATATCTCGGTGCTCACTTTAAGTCTCTCACCTCTCTGGCCAGAGAGATGCCTAGTGTGCTTCATCCTCAGTCCTTCAGACTTATGCTTGGTCATGTGCATTTTTCAGAGTTCTCATCTTTCAAAGTTATTTTTCTTTATAACACCATTTTATAAATTGCTTTCCTAGTTCTGCTCACTGTTCTGTATCAGTTTACGTAAGTCTTCTCAGTTTGCTCTTAAAGTTTCCATTTAATAATTTATTATGGATCCCCTTAATTTCCAGTTTTTTTCCAGTAGAAAAAGAGTGAATGTAAAAATTTTAGTTTACATGGCTCCTTTTTCTCATTCTTTGATCTCTTTGGCATACAAGCATAATAGTAATACTGTTGGATTAATGGGTATGTTCAGTTTGATAGCTTTGGGAAGTAGAGTTTCCAGAATGACTGAACCAAGTCACAGCTACATCAACAGTACATTAGTATGCCTGTTTCCTCATAAACCCTCCAAAATTTGTCATTTCCCCTTTTTGTCATCTTTTAGCAATCTAATAGGAACCTGCCCATAGATAGCAGGGAGACTGCTGCAAGAGCTCACACAATCAAAATATTTATTTGTGTTTCTGTTGTGTGAAAATTCCTGTGTAGAATATGATGAATGTCAATGGAAAACTGGAAATATTTCCATGAATATTCATGTTTAAATGCCACTGAAATTCATTTATCCAGAATTACAAAAGTATATTCTAGGACTTCTATATGCATTTCAAATTAACTGCCTATTCAATTTAAAAAACAAGCAAACTAGTTATTTCCAAATGAATTATTATTATTTTAACAAGTTCTATAACTTACCCCCATGGCAATTTGATTGGTCTAACATCAAAAGTATAAATTAATTTTGGTAGTATTGTCATTTTTGTTATATTAACCTAGACATGACCACTGAATATCCCTCTATTTAATTTGTTCTCTTATTCTTTAAGGAATATTTTAATTTAATTCTTTAAGGAATATTTTGTCATTGAATCTAAGTCTTTCATGTATTCTGGTAGTTGATACCCAGATATTTTATGCATTCTATAGTTAGATGGAATGAAATTTTCCTTTTTAATTTTGCTTCTGGGGTTTTGTTATTATTTTAAAGAAATATAGTTAATATTGATGATTTATTTTGTACCTTGCAACTTTACTGATAATATTAATTTCCTCAACTAGTATCTTTGTTGATAGTTTTATTTCCACTTTACCTGTTTATATTCCTTTATTTATTTTTGTATTATAGCTGTTGCTAGAATTTCCAGAACCATGTAAAATAATAGTGGAGAGTAGGCATTCCTGTTTTACTCCTGTATTTATTGAAAAAGTTTCTAATGTATCCCCACTGCATATGATGCTTGTTTTTGGTTTTAGATAGATGATTATGATATTAAAGGTCTCTCTATGCCTGTATTTTGTAGGGTTTTTAGCAAAAATGTGTTACACTGTCAAAGGATTTTTCTGCATCTATTGAGATGATCATGAAGTTTTGGATTTTTTGGTTTTTAATATGATTATGTTGATTATTTTCTGAATGTTGAAACATGCTTACATCCTTGGTACAAATCCCACTTGGTCATAATGAATGATTTTTTTAGACAGTCACTGTGGCTTATTTGATAAATTTTTGTTTAAAATTTTTGAGTCAAAGTTCATGAATGATATTAGCCTAAAATTTTCTTTATACGCTTTTTTCTTTCTCTGGTTTAGGTTTAGAACTATATTTACCTCAGAAAAAGATCCTGGTAACGTGCTTTCTTTCTCAATTTTAGAAAATAATCTGTTAAGTATGGGTACTAACTGTTCTTGAAAAGTTTCATATAATTTGCCTATTAATCCTTCAGAACCAGGAGGTTTTTTCTTTGGTAGTTCCTTTATAGTTAGAATGATTTACTTTCTGAAATTGGATTATTTAAGGTCTATATCTGGTCATCTGATAATTTGAGCATTTTATATTCTTGAAGGCTTTCCTCTTTTTCTTTTGAGCTCAGTTTTGTTAGACTATAACTATGCATAGTATGTTCTTTTGTTGTGTTTTCACATCACTCATTTGCTAGTTTATTCATTTGATTTTCTGCTCTCTTCATTTCAATTAATTTAGCTAAGGGTTTATCAATTTTATTAGTCTTTTCAAAGAACCAAGCTTTAGTTTTATTTATCACTTCTCTTTATTTTCTGTTTCTCATTTATCTATGTCCCTTCTAATTTTTAGTGTCTTTTCTCTTGCATTTATTTCAGATATATTTATTTGTTGGCTTTCTAATTTTTAAAAATGTATATACAGTTTATTAATCCTCTTTTTCTTTTTGTTAACATACATTTGTAAAGATATGTTTTTCCTCTTAAAGACTGGTTTAGCTCCATCCCAGAAATTCTGGCATGTTGTTTCACTGTTATAATTTTCTCTTACTTAATTATTGCTTTTATGATTTGTCCTTTAGCAATTAGAATTTAGGATTTGATTATTAAATACAGTATTGATTTGCATCTATGTTTTTTGTTCATGGTCCCTGAACCAATTACTATTTTATTGCATTATAGCCTGTAAAAGATATATGAACTATTCCTGCCTTTTAACATGTTTGCAATATCTCTATGCCCTAGAGATGCTCAATTTTTATGGTTCATGGGGTCTGAGAAATATGTATTTTTTTGTAATTCTATTTAGAAGATGTCCTAATAGCACTTTTTTATATCTCCTCAGTTTTATTGTATGAATGTCTTTTTTGTGGGGGGGGGGGGTGAGGCAGTTGGAGTTAAGTGACTTGCCCAGTGTCACACAGTAAGTGTCAAGTGTCTGAGGTCACATTTGAACTCAGGTCATCCTCACTCCAAGGCTGGAGCTCTATCCACTGTGCCATCTAGCTGCCCTCTGAATACCTTTGTTTTTTAAAATGTGTTTCTCATGAGGAACAGACGGTAAGTTTTTGTTTTCTTATCCAATTTGTCATTCTTTATCATTTTATTGGATTGTTTAATCCATTCCCATTTATAGTTGTGAGATTTATATTTTCCTCCATCTATCTCTAGTATTTTTTCAACTTACAACATTTTCTCCTCCTGTTTTGGCAAACACAATACTATGTTCCTTCAGTTACTTTACCTTAATCTTTTTTAAGGTGGTCTTGTTCCCATTGGCTCTTTTCTTCTCACCTTTGATCCACTCTTCTCATTTGTTATCTCTCTTTCTTTGGGGTTTTGCTTGTTAGTTACTTTGTCTCGCTTTCTTCTATCTGTTTATATAATTCTTTTCCCCCTTTATTTAGTCAAGTAGATTCCCCCTTTCTTTCCTCCCCTTCAATTAGTCCTGTTCATTAGTATTTTTAACAATTTCATTTCCTTTTTTTTGTGTGTCTTTTGCCACAGAAGATATCTCTCACTCTCTTCATTATTTATCCTCTCTTTCTTTCTACTCTAGACCCTCATTCTCTGTACAAGATCCCCATAATTACTTAGTATCTCTCTTTTCTCTGTATTCTGCATACTATCAAAGCTTCCAAGCTATGCATTCTAGGCTGTCCCCTCTAGCCAGTTCTTAACACTGTCTCATAGAGCTTGTCCTGTGGATTTCCTTTTTCCATTGTGCCTCACTCCCAGAACCATGTCAATTATTAAAGGTGTCAGAGAGGACACTGCCCCAAGGTAGAATCCTTACTCTACCACATCCTTCATAACACAGCCCCCCACTAATAGTATCTTCCCTGGTTACCTTTTTCTCCCCATTTGCCCCCAAATATTCTCTCTAAGTTCATGCTTTCCCATTTCTCTAGGTTCCAGTTACCCCAAGGAGTTCCAATGTTGCCCCCGCCCATCCCTGAGGTGGGATGTGTAAACTTTTCAAGTAGCAAATTACCCAGGCTTCGTCTAGCACATGGTACCCATTGTATAGCACAGTGCCTGACACATAATAGGGGCTTAATAAATGTTTACCGATTAATTGGTCTCCCTGCGCAGATCATCTCTCTTTACCCATAGGAGCATTCATCAATGGTACCACCTCCTACCATCAAAACCAGGCCTCCTTCCTTTCTCCCTTTTTCATTCCTTCCCCCCTCTTCCTCACCCACTTCCCAGCAGGCTCTTCTGGTTTTTTTTCCTGTTTGAATTCATTTTTTTCTGTATACATACATACACACATAATTTCCCCCTAATTGAATGTTAAAACAATTTTTTAAAACATGTTTTTCTTTAAAAGTTTTGAGCTCCAATTTCTAACTCTTTTTCTCTCCCTCCTTCCCTCCCTCTCACCTCCCTGAGATGGTAAGCAATTAGATATAGGTTATACATGTGCAATTATATAAGACATTTCCATATTAGTAATTTTGTACAGGAAGACTCAAATAAAAGGAAAATAATTAAAGAAAGTGAAAAATAGCATGCTTCAGTCTGTATTAAAAGAAGATCAGTTCTTTCTCTGGAGGCAGATAGTATGCTTCATGATTAACCCTTTGGGATTGTCTTGGATCACGGTAGTCACCTTCCCCTCATTGTAAGCCCTCAATTTGACTCTGGCACATTACACATTCTTCTCTCTTCCCATCCTTACTTCTCCCCCTTTCATGTACCCTCCTATGTTATAACATAGTTTCATAAAACAAACAAAAAGAATAAACCCTACCAAAAAAAAAAAACCCCACAACATTGATTAGCCTATAGGCAAAATGTTGCCGGGTTCTGTTCATAATATCCTATATCTTCTTCTTCACTGTTACCTCCACTGGACTTCCAACTTCACAACTTCCAACTTGTCTCCTTGTCTACATTTAGAAAGAAATTGCTTCCTAGTCTCTTTGTTGTGATTCTGCTGCTGCTGCTCTTGGCTGCTGTATTTATCCACTTCTCCTGCATTTCTGTTTTTTTCCCCTAAAATGCTTTAAATGTCTCTTATTATTGAATGTCTATCTTTTTTTCTCCATGGATGGTTAAGCTCAGATTTGCAGGTTAGGTCATTCTGTGCTCCATTGATCTTTGGAGCAACAAATTCCATTCCCTTCCATGTCTTTTGTTGGGTGCAGAATAATCTCTCACTATTTGAATTTCATTTTCTTTCTATTTAAAGATCTTTCTACTGATCACTTGCAAAATTTGTTTCTGAACTGAATTATTAAATTTAACCACCAAGAGTCTTGGATTTTGTAGCCTTGACTTTTTCTCTTTTTTTCTGGAGGTGATATGTGAATGCTTTTAATTGGTACTTCATTTTCTATATTCAGAAATTCTGGGCAGCTCTCCTCTATTATTTTCCCCATTATGGTGTTAAGGTTTTTTGTTCTGTCATGTTCTTTTGGGAAACCTATGATCCTTTGGTTGTCTCTACACATCCTGTCTTCATGATCTTTTGCTTTCATAGAGTACATTTTCTTTTGATGTTTTTTTTTTAATTCTCTTCTTCTGGATTATCCTTCACTTATATGTATTTGCATTTTTAATCTATTATTTTTTCTTTTGTTTCTTTGGTAAGACTTGCCATCACAGATTCAAGTTTTTCTCCTTTGCTCATCATTTATGTTGTGGAGTCCATAAATTCTGCTCTCAAAATTCTCATTTGTCTTTTGAGCCACCTAGGAACAATGTGTTCTGTTTTCATGTTCTCCTCACATTCCACAGGGTCTTCTGTCATCAAGTACTGGATCATTTTCTTTTGCTTTCCTTGAGTTTTCGCCTTCCTGAGATCTTTGGTAATTTCAGTCTCCCTCCACCACCCCTACTTTTTCCTCATTCACTCTCTGACACTGTACCTTCTGATGGTGGTTTTCTTGGGGGTTGAATCTGGCCCAGCATTGGTGATTCAGTGAGTAGCCATACTGGTGCAATAGATTTGTCTGGCCTATCACTTGCAGTTCTGAGCTTTGTAGCACTGGTACTATGGTGATATGGTTCCTAAAGGGTTGTAGCTGCATTGGCTGTCTATTGCAAACCAAAGAAAATTCTACAGCCTGAAGCTGGGATATACATGGCTCTGGAAAAAGGGAAGGGAAACTAGGGTATAGGTGTGGGTTTTGTGGTAAGCCTGTGTCTGGTCCTTGTGTGTGTTAGTGCATCCTTGCTCTTGGTAGCAGCTGTGTGGGAGCTGAGGGAGGGGTGCTGAGTTAGCTCAAGGTCATGGTTTTTTTTAACCTCCTTTTGTATTGTGGGTTTGCTAGACTCTGACCAAGGAGGTAAGCTAAAGTTGCTTTATCTTTGGCACATAATTTCTGTTTTAGAAAGATTGGAGAGGTTATAGGAATCAGAAAAATTGTCTAGTCCTCTAGCTTGTTGCTCATGTGACCCAAAACTCTGCAAACTAGTTATTAACAACAATCATGACAAAGTACCAGCTTGAATAATTTGCTTTTAGACCTGTGCAGTTTTGCAAATTAACTGAGATAAAGTAATTACATTTACTTATATAATGAATCTTATACATTTTGTCTTATTTTTAAGATATGCCTTTTAATATGCAAGTCCTCCATTTGCCATAATGAGGTTTGTTTGTTTGTTTTTTTACATAATTTGGCAATGCCTCTATAAGATTTTGGTGGTGTTGTTCAGTTGTTTTCCATGTCTGACTCTTCATGATCCCATTTGGGGTTTTCTTGGCAAACTGGAGTGATTTGCTATTTGTTTCTCCAGCTCACTTTACTGGTAAGGAACTGAGGTAAACAGGGTTAAGTAACTTGCACAGGGTTATATTTCTAGTAAGTGTCTGAGATAGGATTTGAACTTATGAAGATGATTCTTCCTGACTTTAAGACTGGGACTTTACACCCTGTGCCACATAGCTGTCCATTAGATTTTGGTACATTATTCTTTATTTCTTTATTATGCAACCATACATCATATTGGATGTTGGGCATGTCTTTGACAGATCGTCTATTTTTCCAAGACATGAGATTTAAATAATGCAAATTCCCATGCCATTGAAGCATATTTATCACCTTCTCCTGTATAAATTTCTTCAGCTTTGGAATGATATATGGTCATGTCACAGTATTCTTTCTCTATTTTCTTTAACAATTCTGCTTCTCAGTATATTCATATATTTATAAGAGTAAGTCATTTACTCAATAGTGACAAGATTGATTCTAAGGGATTATTAAAAGATCTAGGCTAAGGCCTCTACAGTGTTCAGTAGATCCTCTCTTGAGGCTTTCGGAAGGAAATGACATGAAAAAGCATGGAAGAATATTAGAGTATGAGAGCATGAATGGACTGCAATCAGCACCACTGGATGGGATACCCACAGCAATGGAATAACTATCCCTTAGATTTAATAAACATTTATTAAACACCTACCACCATCAAGGCAATGTGCTATATATCTCAGATAACTAAAGACAAAAACTAAGTAGTTCTTGTTCTCAAGAACATTCTATAGTGAAGGCTAACAACCCTTCCAACTCTAAATCTATAAATATTGTGACATGACCCACACATAGATATATATAATATACAACATTGAAGTATTCCTATAGTCACAAATTGATTCAGAAAATTCAGCATATGCCTGTGGACCCAAAGTATTTTTTTTAAAGCTGGTCAACAAATCAGAATTTCCTCAAGGGTCTAGGGAAAATAGGATGATAACAATTACAAAGATTACGAAGATAAAAAATAATCTTGCTTCATTTGTTAGAAGTGGCCATCCTAGGAATTGAAATAGTTTGAAACCAGTTTGCCCCACAATTTACCATTATTTGGATGAATTTAAATAGGGTTCCTCAGTCTAGAGGACCTCTGAAGACTTATTAAAGGTTTCTTCATCTTGTATTTTAACATAAACAGTAAGCAACATGAAATTAAGATGACCTGTCATGAAATGTCTGGGATTGGGGAAGAGCTCCTGCTAGAAAAACTCCAACAAAAATATTTAGGCCACAGACCCAAATAGTAATTGAGTTCTTGACCTGCTGTGTCAGAATACTGAGTTCCTCAGCAATTTCACACCAAAGGACTCCCTCTATGATGCTGGGATGGACAATGGAAAGAAATGCTAGGAACACTGATGCTGGGAAAAGAACTGGATGAATTGGAGAAGGAAAAAGAGAAATAGATTGGAAAAAATCAGAATGTGGTAACTTGAAAACCAGTTTAAAAAATTTATACAAATGTATGAGAATAGTACAGAATGCTATGCATTTACATAGTAATGTATTAGGATTCTTACTTCTTTCTTCATTTGTGACGTTTGTAGAATGTATGTATTTTTTTTAAAGGTCCTGATCTTATCAACCTACCAATCCTGACTGACAAGTATTCATAATAATGATAACTCACATAAATATAGTGCTTTGATATTTATAAAATATATTCCTTACCCTGGTAAAATAGATAGTACAGATATTATTTTCTCTATTTTAAAGTTGAAGAAATTTGGATTGAGAGAATTTAAATGATTCAAATCACCACACAAAAAGGAAATATTGGAGCAGACACTCAAATCCTGGTCTTCTGAATATAATCAGTGTTTTTTCTACCATACCACTATATTTCTACCATTACAAGTACATTTTTAATATGTTCCTACAAATCACACTGAATAAATGGCTTCCGTATTCTACTCTTATACCGGCTACAATTAATCAGAGATAGCACATTATTTTGAAGACCCTAAAAGTACATTATTCTAACATTACTCTATGTACTGCTGTCTACCCAAGAATATAAAAGTCAGTGATAAGTACTACTTTTCTTCATTATGGTTAGAAAGATAGACCCTAACAGGCTAAGTGATTTGCTTCAAACTATATAGTGAATCAAAGGCATTGTAGAGAACAGAACTCAAATACATCACCTCTAGTTTCATACGTTCTTTGTTGGATCTTACTACATAAAAAATACTAGGTTTGGAGTCAGAGGAGTTGGGTTCATGTCCTTCCTCTGCCACTTACTACTTCTGTGGATTGTGATCAAATTAATTACTATCTTGGGATTAGTTTTTGCATCTGTAAATGAGTAGGTTGGACTAGATATCCTCTAATGTACCTTTTGGGTTTAGGTGCCTCCTATTATTTTTGTGGCTTGATTGTATTTGAAAATAGTGCCACATGGCAGGCACTTAATAAATGTTTATTTAATTGAAAGTATTTGTTGAATTGAGTTATATTTGTTTTGAATGCTCACATGTAGTGAGGCCTATCCCCCACATATAGCATGGTGGTGTCTTTGTGTGGCATCAAGGGAGGCAGAAGACATTTCTATCTTCTTCTCTCTGCCTTGCCCTCCTTCTGCAAAGGAGACATTAACTCCTGCCAGAAGGGGAAGCAGGAAGTTGGGCTAGAGGTCACTCTGCTCTCCTTAGAGAAAGGGGAACTGGGTTAGAATTCTATCTATCTTCTCATTTAAATATGATTAGTCTAGGGGATGTTATTTTCAGGTCAACATAACTTCTGATCACTGTTCATTATTGGAGAAGAGGAAGAGCCCACCTTTTCTATCCAAGGCTTGACAACTTTCCCACTAAAAAAGTTTTACAATGAACACACAGTGAAATAGCAAAGAAACCTATTTAAATTACAGCAAACCAGAAATCAGAGAAGGCAAACATATGAAAATATATACTAGACAATACTGAGTGAAGAAGCTCTTCCACTGGGAGTGAGATAACTCAGCTCAACCAAGAGGGAGAAAGAGAAAGAGAGTCCTAGGTCTCACCCAAGGGGAAACTCCTCGACATCTCTTCTGTAGCTAGCTGGGGTTAGAGATATAATGGAAACTGCTTGCTCCTGCCATGTCTTCCAAGAATCTTTTCCTTCATCAACTTGAAGTGGTGTTGGCTTCTTTCATCTTCCTTCTTGAACCTGGAAGCCAGAAGTGTCCTAAGCAACTGCAGGTCCTAAAGTGACTTAAAAGTAGAAAGTCTGAAGAAGACTGAAGAAGGCTGGTGCTTTCTTGCTCTTGCCAACTCCTCCCTGCCCCTCATGCAGGGCAGGGTCTTCATTTCAACTAATAAAGAAAAAGTCTTCTACCAATGGGCTTTGGAACTGGAGTTACACATTAAAAATAGAAAAATAAAAATTCAAGTTCATACCTGAGGCAGGATAGTGATACAGAATGATTTACTGGAGTTCTCATCTCTTAGGTATATGGAAATATTGGGAAAATATGACCAAGGTGTTTCGTAGTTCCAGCATGCAAGCTGAGAACCAGTCCAAAATCCTTCAGAAAATTCTGAAATCTAAGGGGAAAAAAGGGGCTATGTGAAAAACAAATATTACAACTGAGTATTTATTAGCTGCCTATATCAATTGTCTTTCTCATCACCTTGTCTATTATCTACGTTATCTCAAATATTAATTAGTATTAAGATTATCAACCTAACTTGAATAATTTGCTTTTAGTCTGTAGCAGAAAGTAATGTATATAGATTTTAAAATCTACCAATAAGAATATACCAATACTCTCAGCTAACGGTGTCAAACTTATATAGAAATGGGGCCACAACAAGTTTCCCTGTAGGCTGTAAATTGACTTAGTTTAAAAATGTAATGTTATCTACATTTTATTGTATTTTTATTTATTTTGCTAAATATTTCCCAATTATATTTTAATCTGGATGAGGCAGCACATTCCTACTTTCTGTTTGACAGCTCTGCTCCAGAAGATATTAAAGTAATTACTACTGAGGCAGAATGTCTCCTTCAAAAAGTCTTACAGCTAGTTAAATTGATAAAACCTCTAATTGAACTATACGGCACTGGTCTATAGGGTCTGCATGCTTCTCTATCAGTTGTTACATTTTTAAACTAATTTTTACCAGGCAACAGGTAAAGAACAAATGAAAACAACATAACCATTTCCAAAAAAGGAATATTCATACAAGACAAATTGATACATTTTCCAGAGTAAATTGTTTAACTTCACCCCCTAGAGAGTGGAGATACTTAGGTGTGAACTCCTTGCTCTCTATGAAGGTATGGGATATATGCTTGGTTTCCCAGAAGCCAGCTCTGATGGAGCTTGGAAATTCCATGTATTAGTAGGTCTCAAGCATTCCAAGATAACTTTGAGTATATTCTCCAAAGCAGGCCAAATGGGTTTGGTAGAAATAGCACCGTACTTGGAGTCAGAGGACCTTGGCAATTCATACCATCTGTCTGGGTTGTAGCTTCTTCATCTCTAAAATGAAAGGGTTGTACTGTGTTTTTTATTCCTCTAACTTTTCCTAATGATCAACTAAAAAAAGGTAACACCCTCCCCTTTCCGTGGCAGTTCTTCCAGCAATAAGTAGTTTTTACAGAGCTATAAGTTTCAATGTACTACTTTTTAAATGTACAAATAAGATGATACATTTTTTGAAGTTAAAAAAAAAGAAGCTGAAGGAATGTTATATGGAAATGGGATCACACTTGTTCTTTGGTTCCAAGAAATACAATTAGGAGCAAAGGGTAGAAGAGGCAGAAAGGTAAATTTAAGTGTGATGTAAGGGTAAGGTGATGTTGAAACAGTTGCCTAAGAAGCTGTATATATCAAATTACTCCTCTTCCTCCTCCTCCTCCTCCTCCTCCAATTACAGCAGCATTTATACAGCACTTTAAGATTTACAAATACTATCCCATTTGTTCCTCACAAAAAGCCAAGGAGTCAAGTGCTGTTGTAATATCCATTTTTACAGATGAGGAAACTGAAGCAAATAGAAACTGAAGCCACCAGAAGTTAAATAACTTACTCAAGCATAGAGCTAGTCAATGCCAAAGGTGGAATTTGAATTCATATCTTCTTGACTCCAAGTCTAGAGCTCTTTCTGCTATGTTACCTATACCCTTTGACCAAGAGATTTCACTGCTATGCAGATACCCCAAGGAAGTCAATGACAAAATATAGTACCACTTTTTGCAGTATCAAAGAATTTGAGTCAAAGTAGGTGACTATCAGTTACTGGCTAAACAAAATGTAGTACATGAATGTAATATATTATTAGGCTATAAGAATCAGTGAATGTGATGAACATAGAGAAACATGGCAAGGCTTATGTGATCTGATGCATACTGAAATAATAAGAACCAGGAAAACAGTACACACGATGACTGCAACAATATCAATGGAAAGAACAATAACAAAATAATTAAAATGGAATGTCACAAAATTATACATCTAATTATAAAAATTATAAAATTATCAAGCTTGGCCCCAAAGAAAGGATATGTGAAGTCATCTCCACCCCCCCCATTTGTTTGATCTGTATAGCAACCCTGTGACATAGGTGCTATTATAATTTAACAAATGACCACATCTTATTGCAACAGTGGATTAGACTTGATGATAGACTTTTTTTTTTTTGGTGAGGTGATTGGCATTAAGTGACTTACCCAGAGTCACACAGCTAGTGAGTGTTATGTGTCTGAGGCCAGGGCTAGTGCTCTATCCACTGTGCCATTTAGCTGTCCCAATGATAGACTTTTTAATTGGAAACTTGTTCCTATAGTGATGCACTCAGTTTCCCAAAGGGCATACTGACCTTTTCTTTGATTTTCTAAATTACGTAAAAATATCTACAATTTATATTCAATTGTGTAAAAATGTTAACGGTTACTGAATTTAGTGAGAAATTTGTCAGCGTTTTACAGTACTTTTGTAGACAAGACAGAAAACTTCCTTCGCTCCATAACCTTCCAAGCTGGTCTACGATTAGCATTGGAGTAGGAGAATTATAAAACTGTGGAGTTGGAAGGGAACTCAGCACTGATCTAGTCTAACTTATTCATGGAAATAATTCCCACAATATTAAATCCAAAAAGTAATCATCCACTCTCTGTTTGTATATCTCTAAATGAAAGGAGGCCACCACTTTGGGAGAGAGTATATTCAACTTTTGGGCTGCTATAATTTCTAGGAAGTTTATCCTGACATCAAGCCTAACTATGTCTTTTTTCAACATTTATCCATTGCTATTGGTTTTACTTTCTGGAGTCAAAGAGAGCAAATCTAATTTTCCCTCACATAATAGCCCTTCAGATACTTCCAGAAAGTTATCATGTCTGCTCTGAGTATTTTTTTCTCCAGGCTAAACATGCCCAGTTCCTTCAACTTATCCTTATATGACATAGCCTTTCATCATCTTGGTTGCCTTCCTCTAGACACTCTCCAGTTTAATAATTACTCAACATAATATTCTGATAAAAGCAGAATACAGTGGGACTATCTCTTCCTTGTTTCTGGAAAATATACCTCTTTTAATATCTTCTAAAATAGCATTAGCTTCTTTGGCTTTCACATCACATTGCTGACTCATATTGTATTTCCATTAGAATCCCCAGATCATTTTTAGACAAATTGCTATTTTACCATGCCTTTCATATCTGGTACTTGTAAAGTCAATTTTTTCTGGTACCCAAATGTAAGACTTAACATTTATTCCCATCAGATTCATCTTACTAGATTCTGTTTAATCCTCTGCAAATTTGATGAGCACAAGCCTTTATCCAAGTCACTGATAAAAATGTTAAATTGTACGTGATTTTACCTTCTTAATATTCAACTCACTTTCATTTCCCCCTTTCATCTAACCTGCTTTACGATGAAGTATATCCATCTAGAGCCATAGTTCAGTAATGAGTTTCTTTTCTGAAGCAACTCTCTTTGTATTTTCCCTAATCTCTATGATTCATTAACTTGTGTTTGCCAGGGCAAAAATTCCTTTCCTCTGATGATTCTTACATTTTCATCTCAGCTATACTTCTCATGAGGCCTTCTTTTATAACCCTCTTCTGACCTTTTCCAGTATGCCTTTCGAAACCTCTATTCTGTTGTTAAACTCCCTTCTCTCCTAGACCTCTTCCACTTTCTGGCACTCAAATAAGCCTAGAAAATAATAATTGCCAGGAAGTTTCCCCTAATATCAAGCCCAAATTTGTCTCTGCAACTTCCACCCATTGCTTCTGGTTGGGCTCTCTAGAGACAAACAGAACAAAATGAATTACTCTTCCATATACTAGCCTTCAAATACTTGAAAACAATTATTATTTGCGTCCTCCACCCCTAAGTCTTTTCTTCTCCAGTGATATGTAGCCAATTACAATGATAATATAAATGGAAATAATCAAAGATATGATTATACATGTTAAATGTAATAACTAATCTTGGTTACATTGATAAAATGGTTAATTGTTACAAATAATACAAACATAATATTACAAATATATTTCACAAATATAAATTGTATTACAAATAGTGTTACATGTATTATAAATATATAACATTGTATATATAATTATATATTACAAACAATACATAATTTATACATGTACATATATAATTTATTACAAATACATTGTTACAACAAATTTATATTTATATTATATAGAAAATATTCTAAATATTTATACTAATTGGTTACAATGATATTTATTATGATAACATATAAATATAAATATGATATTTACATTGATACAATTGGTTACAATGATAAAAGCTTCTTTCTTCTTACTAGAGAGATGATTGACTACAGGTGTAAAACACTGCCTAAGTTGCCATATGTCATATGGCAGTTTGTTTTTAACCATTTTCCTTTGCAATAAAAGGTTTTATGGGCCTAGGAGATAAGCTGGTTCTTGGGAAAGAACAGTGAGGCAAAAAAATCTAAAAGAATAAATAAGTATAAGAAAGAAACTCCAATAGACATGATTTCTAGTTTCTACATGATCATTTACAAAATTAATTCCTGTTTTCCCCGAGAAGACAAGTTATGATTACACTTACCAAAGATGTGTGGGAAATTGCTTCAATCACGGCATCAAAAACTTTTGGAGGCAGATGCAACAGAGTGGTGCCACTATCCACAATGGCTTTATCTATATTGTACTAAAGAAAAGAGAGGGGAAAATAACATGTGGAACATATGGTATTATAGGTACATAAACTGATGAAGGCCCTTTTTTCAAAGGAATTATCCAACTGAATATTTTTAAAGACAGCTGCAACACATCTTCTATAGATTTGACAATATTCTCTCTCAATGGGAGCTGAATGCAGGGGAAACAAATTAATGTTATAAATTGATTTAATTGAAATAAACTTGAATATTTATGAAGCACCTACTACATGTAATGCAAGGTGCTAGGCATAATACAAAGATATAGATAACATGGGTCCTCTCAAGGGGTCTAAAGCCTCAATTAAAGAAAGAAAAATATAAACTTAGCTGTTACAAGAGAATGTATCATTGTAGAGGTCCTGGTAAGTCAAGGCAAAATGCTATGAGAAATCTGTGGAGTTAGAAATCACTTTTATCTGAGAAGAGTTAAGGAAGAATGTTGCACCTGAGTTGTACCTTGAAGGAAGAGAGGGACTTCAACACTCATAGTGGGGGACAGCATGAGCAAAAAAATTGAGAAAGGACAAAGACAATTACAAGGGATTCAGTTTAGTTCTATTTGTACCATAAATATGTGAATGTGGTACTATGAGATAAGGTTGGAAAGCCAACCCTCTAAATATAGAGGGATTGGATGTCAGGGTTAAGGTTTCTTATATGTTATTCAGAAGTCAGTGGAGAACCATGGAAGATTTTTGAGTAGTGGAATTATATAATTGCAGAAATACATTAGAAAGATTATTCAGTTAGTCGTATGAAAGATAGATAAAACAAGATATTCTCTAGAGTAACACTTCTTATACTGTGGGTCATGACTCCATACCAGGTCACAAAAAATTAGGCAATAGTAAAAGCTTTCTAAAAGCTCAATGACCAAAAATTAATTAAAAATCAAACATGAATCTGAGGTGCTTCTGGCAGCACCTTTACTTGTTGCCCATGTTGCATCATGCAACTTCACTGCAGCCTTGGTTCTGAACACACAGCACATGCACTTTGCACTGTACATGCCCTCAGGCCATGCAGCATCAACAAATGTTACCAAAATGTGAATGGGGTCCCAAGTGGAAAAAAAAAAGTTTAAGAAGTCCTGCTAGAGAAAGAAAAGTCTAATCTAGAAAAGAAACATTTAGGATGTAATGGATTCAGAAGGTATTATGAATGACTTATCTGGAAAATGTAGGTGAAGTTAAAAAGAAGAATCAAAAATGACTAATAGCTTTCAAGTCTAGATTACTGAAAGGATAGTGTTACCACCAACAAAAATGGAGAAGAGACTTCTGTGTTGTAGTTACTTAATGAATATCGATCATTATAAATTTGTTGAAGTCAGATGAGCATTAGAGGATTAGGGGATTGGAAAGATAATGAATTTAGATTTGGATAAATTTCATTTGGAGAAATTCAATTTCTAGCTGACTGAAGGATATGTCTATTTGGATGTTTTACAATGAACACTGTAAATGATGGACATGTCCTTCAGGCAGTTGGAAATATGTGAATGAATTTTGGGGAGAGATTAGGCCTAAAGAAAGAGATTTGGGAGTCATTTACTAGGAAGTAATTATTAAAGACGTGGACATGAATGAAATTACCATAGAGAATGCAAAGAAGAGAAGGACAAGATCTTACAAGATAAAAGAAATAAGAAGAGAACTATGAGGGTCACAAAACAAAGGTAGGATAAAATATCAAAGAAGGAAAAATCAAAATCACCTAAAATGTGGTGTCTAGAACTGAACTTCATACTACAGATGTAGTCTGATTAATGCAAGTCAGTGAGGCTATCACCTCCCTCATCCTGAATACTAAGACTTTCTTTTAAAAAATTATCTATTTTAAAAAATTGATAAAAATTCACTTTCTTTCTCCTTTCTCCAACTTCTCCTTCCCCTATTGAGAATGAAAAAAAAGACCCTTATTACAAATATATATAGTCAAGCAAAACATATTTTTTAAAAATATGTCTTATTCTGTACTCTGAATCCTTCACCTCTCTCAGAGGTAGGTGGTATGTTTCATCATTAGTGTTCTGGATTTGTGGTTAGTTGTTATGTTGATGTTGAGTTCCTAATTTTTTCAAAGATGTTTGTCTTTACCATATTGTTGTCTGTATAGATTATTCTCCTGGTTCCATTCACTTGACTCTGCATCAGTTCATATAAGACTGCCCAACTTTCTCTGAAACCATCTCCTTCATCATTTCTTAAAGCACTATAATATTCTATCATGTTTATACATCATAATTTGTTTAGCCATTCTGTAATTAATGGTACTCTCTCATTCTCATTTACTGCTACCTCAAAAAGCTACATTTTTAGATTTTGTTCTGTTTATGAATAACCCCTTAATCCATCCTCCCTCTGATTGCTCATTCTCCCTTTCCACCTTTCTCTCCAATTTCCCTGTAAAATGTATTTGTGTACTCAACTGTCTGTTTGTGGGTTCTTCCCTCCTTTGACCAGTTCAAATGTGAGTAAAGTTCAAGTGTCAGCCATTCCCTACATTCCCTCTTCCTTGTTTCTATAGATGTCTATAGATATTTAAGTACCTTCAGTAGAAGATGAAAGACAGAAAATGTGGGATGTAGTCAGTGGGAGAGGAAGAGCTCAACATTATGAAGCAAAACTGAGTTCTTATCCAAACCAATCTAATCAAACATTTATTACAGTCAATTCTCATTATTTGCAGATTTCATACTTGTGAATTCACTTGCTTATTAAGATTTGTTTGTAACCCCAAAATCAATACTGTAGCATTTC